>NW_027195055.1:62500-362500 GCF_038502225.1 Cherax quadricarinatus
GTCAGTGCTGCTGATGTCATCACGCCTGACATCACATGATGTCACATCGAGTGTTTCTAGTAATTATTTCCGTATTGTCGAGAAGATCGAGAGAAAATATATGTCGTGTGTTAATTAATTCATCTCAGTCAGTGTTCTCAGATTTTAGTATGTCTTAGTCAGTTTTATGCACAGAAAAGTATCATTTGCTAGTTTAAGCTATGTTGTACCTCGGTGTGTTTTTAAAGTTTCCGTGTGTCCAGTGAGGTCTGAGCCAGACCTGAGTAGCACCACTGTGCTAAGTCACCTGTGTGACCAGTGTGTTTGACAGCTGATTACTCAGCCCTGAGCGTCTGAGCCCTCTTGTACAGAAAGCTTTTATGCTCATCGCTCGTGATGTTCTGCAGAATCGTACCTGCTACGATTCCCATCGAGATTTGTTTCACTTCACCTCCAGACCATCAGAGTGCAGTTATATGTAGAGAAACAAGTCTGGGGACGCTTAGACTAACCCCTGCTATAACTCCAACTGTCGAGAGAATGACACACTGTGTCAGCCTCGTGTCACAAGCTTCAGTGAGCAGTCTGCACAAAGAAGATGTCACTTTGACTGCTAGCTCTCTCACTGCATTCTGGTGTATGATGTTACGACTCCCAGATGTTTCGCCCAGTCCTCTCTGCCACGACTTGCTCCACAACTCACTCCATGCTCGCCGGCAGTGACAGCCCAGCGACAGTACCAGACGAGAGGTGTCCTCCTGAGTCGCTTGCCAGAAGTCCTGCCCAGTTGCCGAGTTTTGTTGACGCCTCACTCGAGGGCACCAGCATGTTGTGCCCCAGGTTGAGTGAAAACTTGCAGCGACTCCTAGGATGACTGCTTCACCGTTCCAGAGGAGACCGTACCCTGTTATGCCACAGCTCAGCTGCAGTGATGTCTCCAGTGTTGCAGTATCTGTCCAGACGCAGGAAGGCGTGCAGTGATGCCCTTCGACGCTCATTGCCTATGACCACGATATTTAGCACACCCCACATGTTTTTTTCTTCCCTCCCTGTAGGAAGCTTTTTTTTCGCATGTCCATATGTATATATATGTTTTTATTTTGTGTTCTGTGCCCCGTTCCTACGAGAGAGAGACCGAGTTTCTTTTACCACCAGTATTGTCGCATCGGGACGATGCGCGGTAGGTGGCCGAGCGTATGTAGACAGCCTGTACTGTCTGCACAGACAACCCATGCTGTCTGCCAGCTTAGTTCATATTTCGTGCCACTCAGGTGCTGCCCTTTGTAGCCAGGCCTCTAGGCAGGCACGCCAGCCTGCCGGCCCATGCCTCCCTCTCACTCACACAGTGGCCTAGCAGGAAGACACAAGGACTCCCAGCTCTCTCTCGTGGGCATGGCCCTCCCAGGCCATGGGCACAACACAAGCCTGTGTACCCACTACGACTTAACAATAAAGTAAGAAGCCTCCGAAGACGTATCATTAACTCCCCGCTACCAGATTAATAAATAACCTCGTTATAACTGCTACTACTACTACTACTACTACTACTACTACAACTACTACTACTGCTACTACTACTACTACTACTACTACTACTACTACTACTGCTACTACTACTTCTACTACTACTGCTACTACTACTACTACTACTACTACTACTACTACTACTGTTACTACTACTACTACTACTACTGCTACTACTAATGCTACTACTACTACTACTACTGCTACTACTACTACTACTACTACTACTACTACTGTTACTACTACTACTACTGCTGCTACTACTACTACTACTACTACTACTACTACTACTCCAACTACTACTACTAGCACCACTACTACTACTACTACTACTATCATTAATAATAATAATAATAATAATAATAATAATAATAATAATAATAATTTTATTTCAACATGATATATCATTGCTTTGTTTTGTTTTGAGGCTGGTGAGGGGCTCTTGATCCAAGGAACTGGATTGATCTTCCCCTTGCCTGGAACAAACCTGAATGCCTGCCATGCCAGCAGAATCAACCATCGTGTGTAATGGATGGAATGTTTCCCGGGTTAAGGTTGTGGAGGCACAATTTTGAATGAATTCTGTACAATAAATGGAAAATGCTTCTTCTGGTCGGCTTGAAACTTTCAGTGCTGATGTGTTTTCCTCAAAACTGACAATCTGTTGATTTTAGGTTGTGTAAGTTATCATCGCCCAATTTTAGGTTGTGTAAGTTATCATGGCCCAGTTTTAGGTTGTGTAAATTATCATGGCCCAATTTTAGGTTGTGTTACTTATCATGGCACAGTTTTAGGTTGGGTAAGTTATCATGGCGCAATTTTAGGTTGTGTAAGTTATCATGGACAAGTTTCAGGTTGTGTTACTTATCATGGCCCAGTTTTAGATTGTGTAAGTTATCATGGCCCAGTTTTAGGTTGTGTAAGTTATAACGGCCCAGTTTTAGGTTTTGTTACTTATCATGGCCCAGTTTTAGGTTGTGTGAGTTATCATGGTCCAATTTTAGGTTGTGTAAGTTACCTGTAGTAATACTGCTACTGTGGGGAGCAGCAGCAGGATAATACTGCACCACCTCTTGGGGCCCTTAACAACAACAACAGTTTGGTGTGTGTCATGGGCGCCAACACATTGTGTGTGATTCTCTTCTCTTCTATCCCTATTCCCCTCAGGAAGGTTCCTTGATGTTGGTGAGGGGCTCTTGATTTAGGGAATTGGATCTGTGCTCCATTTCCCCAAATTAAGCCTGAATGCCTTCCACCTCCCTCCCCCCAGGCGTTGTATAATCCTACGGGTTTAGCGCTTCCCCTTGCTTATAATAATAATAATAATCTTCTATCCCTATATTAGTGATGCAGATTACATGGTGAGTTTAAATATGTGGCCTGTAGTTATAACTTTTCTCTTGACATATGCAAGACATCAACATCCCTGTAGAAGCCGTTATTAGATGTACTAGTCATTATATTTTGTTGTTGCAGAAGTACTATGAAGATTCTATGTTCAATAAAGCCTAGAGATAAGGCCTGTGTTTCTATCACAACAATTTATTGAACGTAGAATCCTGGGCTACCTGGTGGTGATCCTGCGCTAGACTACATCACAACATGGAGCGTTTACTGAAACCTGGGAGGCTAGACTGTGACCCCAGCTTATCAACGGCTGCTCAGGAATGGAAGCACTGGTTTAAGACTTTCGAAAACTTCTTGAGAGCCCTTCCTGAAGAAGATCTAGATAAACTAAGTCTGCTCATCAATTTTGTGTCACCTAAGATATATGAGGCTATTTCTGAGTGTAATACCTACGAAGATGCTATCAAAACCCTCAAGTCTCAGTATATTAAACCTACAAATGAAATCTTTGCACGCTATCGCCTTGCAACTCGCCGCCAGCAGATTGATGAATCCTTAGAGGAATACCTTCAAGCACTGAAAATTTTAGGTAAGGATTGTCACTTCCAAGCAGTGACAGCTGCTCAGTATTGTGAAGAGTCCATCAGGGATGCTTTTATCAGTGGCCTGCAATCACCAATAATAAGGCAGCGTTTATTGGAGAATAAAACTCTCGACTTAGCCGCTGCCTTTGACCAGGCAAGAGCTCTAGATTCAGCCCAGAAGAATTCTGAAGTATACAGTACCACTCAGCCTTCTCGAGTGGTAAGTGCTGCAATTCCTGACCAAGACTCTTGCAATGAAGTTACTGTGGAACCTGCCTCAGTGACAGCAGCAGCAGGTACGTTGTGTTTCTTTTGTGGTTTTTCAAGACATCCACGTCCAAAGTGTCCTGCTCGTGAAGCAATGTGCCATAAATGCCACAAGAAAGGTCACTTTGCTAAAGTATGTCGTGCTAATGCATCAACAAGAGCTAGTGCCTCCACACATTCCAGTGATCATGCGACACTAGCAACAGTGACTTCTGCGGCTACTCCAAATTCACTGTCAAAGGCAGTTGTGAAAGTATTCATCAAAGGAACAGAAGTAGATGGTCTTATTGATAGTGGCAGCTCAGAGAGTTTCATCAACCTTGACTTAGTTAAACGCCACTCCTTGACTGTACATCACTCATCAGGTACCGTTTCCATGGCATCAACATCTCTCTCTATTCAGACCTTAGGGTTTTGTAAGGTAAATCTCAGAGTTAATGGAAAGGATTATCAAGATGTACATTTAGCTATTCTGCCACAACTGTGCTCTGATGTTATCCTTGGTCAGGACTTTCAGAAGCTGCATGGTAGTGTCACCTTAACATATGGAGGCGAACTGCCTCCTCTTGTTGTCTGCGGACATAGCACTTTAAGGGTAGACCCACCAAAGCTGTTTGCAAATCTTACCGCGGATTGTCATCCTATATCAGCTAAGTCACGCCGCTATTCTTATGAGGATCGGATGTTCATTGAGAAAGAATCTCAAAGGCTGCTGAAAGAGGGTATTATAGAACCGAGTAATTCCCCTTGGCGTGCAAAGGGTGTTATTGTTAAAGATGATTATAGGAAACGGAGACTGGCTATCGATTACTCTGAGACAATCAACAAATTTACACTTCTTGATGGGTACCCTCTACCTCGAATTGATGATACAGTGAACAAAATTGCTCAGTACTATGTGTTTAGCACAATTGATCTACAGAGTGCCTATCATCAAGTCCCTATAAGGAATGAAGATAAACCATACACAGCATTTCAGGCTAGTGATGGCCTGTATCAGTTTACCAGAGTCCCTTTTGGAGTCACAAATAGGGTAGCCTGCTTCCAACGAATTTTGGATTCACTCATTCAGGAAGAGCAACTCATGGGAACTTACGCATATTTAGATAATGTTACCATTTGTGGCAAGACCCAGGAGGAACATGATGCAAACCTTGATAAGTTTTTGGAAGCCGCCAAGAAGAAAAATATCAGTTACAATGAGGAAAAGTGCACTTTTTCAACTAAAAGGCTTAGCATCCTTGGTTATGTAGTGGAAGGAGGTTCAATATTCCCAGACCCTGAACGACTACGACCTCTACGGGAACTTCCAATGCCTCAAGACAAAAAGTCACTCCGAAGAACTCTTGGTCTCTTTGCTTATTACTCACAATGGATCTACAACTATTCAAGTAAAGTCCGCCCATTGAGTGCTACCACATTTCCTGTGACAAAGGTAGCAGAAACCGCTTTCCGTACTCTCAAACAGGACATTGAAAACTCAGTAGTTCAAGCCATTGATGAGTCCCTACCATTCGAAGTGGAAGCGGATGCTTCTGACATTGCCATTGCTGCAGTCTTATCTCAGGCAGGACGACCAGTAGCCTTCTTTTCGAGAACTTTTCAAGGATCAGAGAAATGTTATGCTGCTGTAGAAAAGGAAGCCCAGGCCATCATAGAAGCAGTTCGCCACTGGAGGCATTATTTAACTGGTAGACATTTCACCATAAGGACTGACCAACGGTCCGTGATGTATATGTTCGACAAGAAGCACAAAAGTAAGATGGAACTATCGTGTTATGACTTTGATATTCTGTACCAACCGGGTCAAGAGAACATCTCACCTGATGCATTCTCTAGGTCCCACTGTGGAGCAGCATGTCATGATTTGCAATCACTCTCAGCGCTCCACAAGGCTTTGTGTCACCCAGGAGTTACACGCCTGTACCATTTTGTCGAATCAAAGAACATGCCCTACTCAGTGGAAGATGTGCGACAAGTGATCAGAGCATGCAGAGTATGTGCAGAGTGCAAGCCAAACTTTCATCAGCCAGAGAAGACTCATCTCATAAAATCCACCCAGCCTTTCGAGAGACTGAATATAGATTTCAAAGGACCTCTACCAAGCACAAATCAGAATAGGTATTTCCTTAACGTAGTAGATGAATATTCAAGGTTTCCCTTTGTATTCCCCTGTGCAAATATGACTGCTTCAACTGTTATTAGTTGTCTTTCACAGTTGTTCTCTATTTTTGGTATGCCAGCTTATATCCATTCAGACAGGGGATCCTCGTTCATGAGTAACGAACTTCAGGAGTTTTTGGCTAGCAAAGGTATTGCCTGCAGCAGAACAACAAGCTACAACCCTCAAGGCAATCGTCAAGTGGAGCGGTTCAATGGTACTATATGGAAGGCAGTTACAATGACATTGAAGTCGCGCAATCTACCTGTTCAACACTTGCAAACTGTCCTACCTGATGCTCTTCACTCTATTAGATCATTGCTGTGCACAGCTACTAATGCAACCCCTCACGAAAGACTCCTCAACTATTCACGTCGTTCCTCTACGGGAGCCTCCGTGCCCACTTGGTTATGTCATCCTGGACCCGTTCTCCTGAAGAGTCACAGTAGGATGAACAAGACGGATCCTTTAGTGGAAGAGGTAGAGCTCCAGCAAGCTAATCCACATTACGCCCACATTCGCTACCAAAATGGTGAAGAGACTACAGTATCTACAAGACATTTAGTCCCAGTTGAAATCCCCATTAGTGTGGAATCTCAAGATACACCAATAGATGTGAAAGATGCTTCGTTTTCTCCTGGAAAGCCTCTTGAGACTACCCCTACGAAAATAGAGGATTCTGCTCCAGCAGTTAGTCAACCCCCGCTGGAAAATATTGAACCTGGTGAAGAGGCTCAAGGGCTACGAAGGTCGGGACGTGTACGTCGCCCACCTAACAGTTTGGGAGATTACTGTCTCTGATATTTTAGAAGGGGGAGATTGTAGTGATACTGCTCCTGTGGGGAGCAGCAGCAGGATAATACTGCACCACCTCTCGGGGCCCTTAACAACAACAACAGTTTGGTGTGTGTCATGGGCGCCAACACATGGTGTGTGATTCTCTTCTCTTCTATCCCTATATTAGCGATGCAGATTACATGGTGAGTTTAAATATGTGGCCTGTAGTTATAAGTTTTCTCTTGACATATGCAAGACATCACCATCCCTGTAGAAGCCGTTATTAGATGTACTAGTCATTATATTTTGTTGTTGCAGAAGTACTATGAAGATTCTATGTTCAATAAAGCCTAGAGATAAGGCCTGTGTTTCTATCACAACATTACCATGGCCCAATTTTAGGTTGTGCAAGTTATCATGGCCCAATTTTAGGTTGTGCAAGTTATCATGGCCCAATTTTAGGTTGTGTAAGTTATCATGGCCCAATTTTAGGATGTGTTACTTATCATGGCCAAGTTTTAGGTTGTGTAAGTTATCATGGCCCAATTTTAGGTTGTGTAAGTTATCATGGCCCAATTTTAGGTTGTGTTACTTATCATGGCCCAGTTTTAGGTTGTGTAAGTTATCATGGCCCAGTCTTAGGTTGTGTTACTTATCATGGCCCAATTTTAGGTTGAGTAAGTTATCATGGCCCAATTTTAGGTTGTGTAAGTTATCATTGCCCAATTTTAGGCTGTGTATGTTATCATGGCCCAATTTTAGGTTGTGTTACTTATCATGGCCCAGTTTTAGGTTGTGTAAGTTATCATGGCCCAGTCTTAGGCTGTGTTGCTTATCATGGCCCAATTTTAGGTTTTGTAAGTTATCATGGCCCAGTTTTAGGTTGTGTTACTTATCATGGCCCAGTTTTAGGTTGTGTAAGTTATCATGGCTCATTTTTAGGTTGTGTTGCTTATCATGGCCCAGTTTTAGGTTGTGTAAGTTATCATGGCTCAGTTTTAGGTTATGTTACTTATTATGGCTCAGTTTTAGGTTGCGTAAGTTATCATGACCCAATTTTAGGTTGTGTTACTTATCATGGCCCAGTTTTAGGTTGTGTGAGTTATCATGGCCCAATTTTAGGTTGTGTAAGTTATCAAGGCCTAATTTTAGGTTGTGTAAGTTATCATTTCCCAATTTTAGGTTGTGTAAGTTATCATGGCCCAATTTTAGGTTGTGTTACTTATCATGGCCCAGTTTTAGGTTGTGTAAGTTATCATGGCCCAGTCTTAGGTTGCATTGTTTATCATGGCCCAATTTTAGGTTGTTACTTATCACGGCCCAGTTTTAGGTTGCGTAAGTTATCATGACCCAGTTTTAGGTTGTGTTACTTATCATGGCCCAGTTTTAGGTTGTGTAAGTTATCATGACCCAATTTTAGGTTCTGTAAGTTATCATTGCCCAATTTTAGGTTGTGTTACTTATCATGACCCAGTTTTAGGTTGTGTAAGTTATCATGGCCCAATTTTAGGTTGTGTTACTTATCATGGCCCAATTTTAGGTTGTGTAAGTTATCATGGCCCAATTTTAGGTTGTGTCAGTTATCATGGCCCAGTTTTATGTTGTGTAAGTAATCATGGCCCAATTTTAGGCTGTGTAAGTTATCATGGCCCAATTTTACGTTGTGTAAGTTATCATGGTCCAATTTTAGGTTGTTTTGTTTATCATGGCCCAGTTTTAGGTTGTGTAAGTTATCATGGCCTAATTTTAAGTTGTTTTGCATATCATGGCCCAGTTTTAGGTTGTGTAAGTTATCATGGCCCAGTTTTAGGTTGTGTTACTTACCATGGCCCAGTTTTAGGTTGCGTAGGTTATCATGACCCAATTTTTGGTTGTGTTACTTATCATGGCCCAATTTTAGGTTGGGTAAGTTATCAAGGCCTAATTTTAGGTTGTGTAAGTTATCATTGCCCAATTTTAGGTTGTGTTACTTATCATGGCCCAGTTTTAGGTTGAGTAAGTTATCATGGCCCAGTCTTAGGTTGTATTGCTTATCATGGCCCAATTTTAGGTTGTTACTTATCACGGCCCAGTTTTAGGTTGCGTAAGTTATCATGACCCAATTTTAGGTTGTGTTACTTATCATGGCCCAGTTTTAGGTTGTGTAAGTTATCATGACCCAATTTTAGGTTCTGTAAGTTATCATTGCCCAATTTTAGGTTGTGTTACTTATCATGGCCCAGTTTTAGGTTGCGTAAGTTATCATGACCCAATTTTAGGTTGTGTTACTTATCATGGCCCAGTTTTAGGTTGTGTAAGTTATCATGACCCAATTTTAGGTTCTGTAAGTTATCATTGCCCAATTTTAGGTTGTGTTACTTATCATGGCCCAGTTTTAGGTTGTGTAAGTTATCATGGCCCAGTTTTAGGTTGTGTTAGTTTTCATAGCTGCAATGTTCCAGTCGCATGCATTGTTGCACAGACGACGATACCTGTCCCTGACAGTGCACAGTGGACGGGGGTTATGCAATACCACGATACCTGTCCCTGACAGTACACAGGGAACTGGGATTATGCAATACCACGATACCTGTCCCTGACAGTTCACAGGGGACTGAGGTTATGCTGTACCACGATACTTGTCCCTGACAGTACACAGGGGACGGGGGTTATAGAATAATACGATAACTGTCCCTGACAGTACACAGGGTACAGATTATGCAATACCACGATAACTATCCCTGACAGTACACAGGGAAAGGGGGTTATACAATACCACGATAACTGTCCCTGACAGTACACACGGGACTCAGGTTATACAATTCCACGATAACTGTCCCTGACAGTACACAGGGGATTCAGGTTATACACTACCACGATACCTGTCCCTGACAGTACACAGGGGACAGGATATGCAATACCACGATAACTGTCCCTGACAATACACAGGGGACTGAGGTTATGCAATACCACGATAACTGTCCCTGACAGTACACAGGGGTCTCAGGTTATACAATACCACGATACCTGTCCCTGAAAGAACACAGGGGACTGGGGTTATACATAACCTCGATACCTGTCAATGACAGTACACAGGGGACTGAGGTTATTCACTTCCACGATACCTGTCCCTGACAGTACACAAAGGACTCAGTTTATACAATACCACGATAACTGTACCTGACATTACACAGGGGACAGGTTATACAATACAACAATAATTGTCCCTGACAGTACACAGGGGACTGAGGTTATACAATACCACGATAACTGTCCCTGACAGTACACAGGGGACAGGTTATACAATACCACGATAACTGTTCCTGACAGTACACAGGGGACTGAGGATATGCAATATCACGATAACAGTCCCTGACAATACACAGGGGACTGAGGTTATGCAATACCACGATAACTGTCCCTGACAGTACGGTCAGACATACACCACGATAACTGTCCCTGACAGTACAGCCAGACATACACCACGATAACTGTCCATGAGAGTACAGTCATACACCACGATAACTGTCCCTGACAGTACAGTCAGACATACACCACGATAACTGTCCCTGACAGTACAGTCAGACATACACCACGATAACTGCCCCTGACAGTACAGTCAGACATACACCACGATAACTGTCCCTGACAGTACAGTCAGACATACACCACGATAACTGTCCCTGACAGTACAGTCAGACATACACCACGATAACTGTCCCTGACAGTACAGTCAGATATACACGACGATAACTGTCCCTGACAGTACAGTCAGACATACACCACGATAATTGTCCCTGACAGTACAGTTAGACATACACCACGATTACTGTCCCTGACAGTACAGTCAGACATACACCACGATAACTGTCCCTGACAGTACAGTCAGACATACACCACGATAACTGTCCCTGACAGTACAGTCAGAAATACACCACGATAACTGTCCCTGACAGCACAGTCAGACATACACCACGATAACTGTCCTTGACAGTACAGTCAGACATACACCACGATAATTGTCCCTGACAGTACAGTCAGACATACACCACGATTACTGTCCCTGACAGTACAGTCAGACATACACCACGATAACTGCCCCTGACAGTACAGTCAGACACACACCACGATAACTGTCAATGACAGTACAGTCAGACATACACCACGATAACTGTTCTTAACAGTACAGTCAGACATACGCCACGATAACTGTCCCTGACAGTACAGTCAGACATACACCACGATAACTGTCCCTGCCAGTACGGTCAGACATACACCACGATAACTTTCCCTGACAGTACAGTCAAACATACACCACGATAACTGTCCCTGACAGTACTGTCAGACATACACCACGATAACTGTCCCTGACAGTACAGTCAGATATACACGACGATAACTGTCCCTGACAGTACAGTCAGACATACACCACGATAACTGTCCCTGACAGTACAGTCAGACATACACCACGATAACTTTCCCTGACAGTACAGTCAGACATACACCACGATAACTGTCCCTGACAGTACTGTCAGACATACACCACGATAACTGTCACTGACAGTACAGTCAGACATACACCACGATAACTGTCCCTGACAGTACAGTCAGACATACACCACGATAACTGTCCCTGACAGTACAGTCAGACATACACCACGATAACTGTCCCTGACAGTACAGTCAGACATACACCACGATAACTGTCCCTGACAGTACTGTCAGACATACACCACGATAACTGTCCCTGACAGTACGGTCAGACATACACCACGATAACTTTCCCTGACAGTACAGTCAAACATACACCACGATAACTGTCCCTGACAGTACTGTCAGACATACACCACGATAACTGTCCCTGACAGTACAGTCAGATATACACGACGATAACTGTCCCTGACAGTACAGTCAGACATACACCACGATAACTGTCCCTGACAGTACAGTCAGACATACACCACGATAACTTTCCCTGACAGTACAGTCAGACATACACCACGATAACTGTCCCTGACAGTACTGTCAGACATACACCACGATAACTGTCACTGACAGTACAGTCAGACATACACCACGATAACTGTCCCTGACAGTACAGTCAGACATACACCACGATAACTGTCCCTGACAGTACAGTCAGACATACACCACGATAACTGTCCCTGACAGTACAGTCAGACATACACCACGATAACTGTCCCTGACAGTACTGTCAGACATACACCACGATAACTGTCCCTGACAGTACAGTCAGACGTACACCACGATAACTGTCCCTGACAGTACAGTCAGACATACACCACGATAACTGTCCCTGACAGTACAGTCAGACATACACCACGATTACTGTCCCTGACAGTACAGTCAGACATACACCACGATTACTGTCCCTGACAGTACAGTCAGATATACACGACGATAACTGTCCCTGACAGTACAGTCAGACATACACCACGATAACTGTCCCTGACAGTACAGTCAGACATACACCACGATAACTGTCCATGACAGTACAGTCAGACATACTCCACGATAACTGTCCCTGACAGTACAGTCAAACATACACCACGATAACTGTCCCTGACATTACAGTCAGACATACACCACGTTACTAGCGGCAGCGGCAGCGGCAACAGGAACCTTGTCCTCTATTTTTACTTCTACCTGAGGTTCCCAGCAGCCCAGTGATGACCTAATCAAGACCCGCATAACACTAACATGTGTGGATACCCAGAATGATATAAAGCAACTGCAGAAATCACCCAAAAGTTCACAAATTACCAACTAATAGGACTCGTTCTAGCAACTCCTACCCCGCTGCCACTGAAGTGATACTCCACAACATTCACCCAACACCCATCGCCTACTATTCACCCGAAGCCACAGCCAATGGACAAGGGTCAGAACAATAAAAGAAGATCCAGTAACCAGCCAAGGACTCCTAACATCAAAGGTGAGAGCAGTAATAACACGAGGAAAACTTGTAGTACTGCCAGCCAGGACACAACCCTCATCACCCACCGGCACCACCACAACACGACAGACGACAACAAACATGGCCGCCGCTGCAGTCCAAGATAACTCCTTCCCAGTATTTGATGTCAAGAAGATCACCGACCCAGAAATAGCTAAACTCCTTATGATTCAGAACCAAACGATCACCAAACTAACTCTAGAAATGCAGGAACTAAAGGCTAGCAATGCAGATTACCTCAACAAGATCACTGCTCTAGAACATAAACTAGACACTCTAGAACAACAAAGCAACACCCACACCCAGTCCCTAGACACCATCAACACTTTAAAAGACCAAGTCACCCTACTTACTACCAACATTACAGAGGAAAGATCAAGAGTGGACCAACAACTTGCCAATGTCATAACCAACTTCCAAGACCATAATGACCAACAGCAGCTATCTGACGCTGTTGTAGTTAACAGCAAACATCTCCCACCCACAGTCACCCAAGAGACCTGCATGGAGACCACCCTGCAGCTTATCAAGGACCACCTTCGCCTTAACATACGTAGTGATGACTTAAAGGATTGCAAACTGATGGGCTATCATGCAGGTAAAAAAACAGTGCTGTTAAAATTCCAAACTAGCTTACAAAGAAACAACCTACTAAAAACATCTATTTCTATGAAAACTGATGTTTACGTCAATGAGTGCCTTACCAAAACGAGACAAAATCTTCTTTATCGACTAAGAAAACTGCGCTATGCCCAAAAAATCCACCAGTGCTTTGTGAGGGATGGAAAAATAGCAGTTAGGAAACAGCCCACTGGAAAGAGATACTTCATCTCCACAGAACATGACCTTAAAACATTCCTAAGTGAGGCTGGACTAACAGAATCAGAGTAAAGTGCAGATAATACCCATAGTCCACCGTTAGTGTTATATTGTCATAAATTTGTGCCCCCCTAAAATTCTAATACTCCAACTACTTTTAATTGTCATTGTTGTATTCAACGACCATTCTACCTCATAGGCTTAATTGTATTAAATATCTACAGAATCTATCTCCTTTTTTACAACTTACCACATCACTGTTCCATCTTATTTTTTTTATAAACTAACCATAACTTGTCTTCAATAATTCTACCTCACTTTAAAAAATACTCAATTGCCCAATTTTATTCTAAATCCCTATTATTGCCCAATTTTACTTTAAACTATATTGATCAAACTTATTGTAAACTTCTTTTATTGACCATTTTTATTCCATACTTTTTTAACCTAGTATTATCAACTACAACTTTTATATCATCCTGTCTACCATCTTACTAGCATATTATAACCAAGTCATTGCCATTTTTATTTTTATCAATTCTTTTTTTTTTTATTATTTTGCTACCTTAATTTGTGTATTTTATCCTGTCAATTTAAATCTAATTATACTCTAATTCTTGTAAACAACTTATATAAGACCTTAGTGCAATTACAATTGAGAGTCTTATTCCTTTATTATATTATTAGATTAATCACAGTTTTACTCTAGCTCATTCTAGCTCAATACATAGTCAATACCAAATTCACTATACTAGACCATAGTGCAATTACTAGTGAGAGACTGGTGCTATTTGTAATTTGTATTTTTATATTATTAGACTAAAGTTGTTGTACTATAGCTCTTTCTAGCTCAATACATAGTCAATACCAAATTCACTATATTAGACCATAGTGCAATTACTAGTGAGAGACTGGTGCTACTTTTAATTTGTATTTTTATATTATTAGATTAAATTCAGTTGTACCATAGCTCATTCTACCTCAAGACATAGTCAATACCAAATTCACTATATTAGACCATAGTGCAATTACTAGTGAGAGACTAGTGCTATTTTTAATTTGTACTTTTATATTATTAGATTAAACCTATTGTACTTTAGCTCACTCTAGCTCAAAACATAGACTCCACAAAAGTCATTATTAGACCTTAGTGCAATTACAAGTGAGAGTCTTGTTCTATTTTTAATTTGTTTTTTTATATTACTAGTTTATACCTAGTTGTACTTTAGTTCATTCCAGCACAACACACAGACAACATCAACTTCATTATGTGTAGTAGTGACTATACCCTACATGACCAAAATACTCTAGCTATGTACTTGTCCAAACTTCCAACCACTACAGATATCAGTAGTAGAACTCAACACACAACTCAGGATATAAATAACCATAATTTTAAACCTAGAAGATGATTGATCACGTTGACCCTGATCTAAACCTCCATAATCTGACACCCAATCAAAACCTATTGGAAAGTAACTGCCTTTATTACACAGCATCACAAGCCACCACTATCCTAAACAATGCTAAAAGTCTATCAGTACTTAACTACAATATCAGGTCCTTAAGCAAACACTATGATGACCTCCTAGCACTCCTTGAATCACTAAAGACACCCTTCTCCTGCATTATTCTTACTGAGACCTGGCTTAAGCAGGACACAATAGATATCTACCCTCTACCAGGATACACAGCAATTCACAACTGCAGAACAAACCAAGTTGGGGGTGGTATTGCAATCTATTACTCTAACCAATTATCTTGTCTTAGCACCACTTGCTTTAGTGATGAATATGGGGAATACATTTTTGCTAATTTTACTGTAAAAAACCTTAAGACGCCTATAACAATCGGTGCCATTTACCGGATACCTCACACAAACATCCCAAATTTCAGTGAGAAATTAAAGTCACTAATAACAAACAGACAAATGAATAAGCACCACCTTCTCTTAGCTGGAGACTTCAACATCAACCTTGGCTTACTAGATGATCAGCCTGTAACTGATTTCATCAACAATATGAACAACACACTTCTCATACCAACAATAACTAAACCAACCAGGCTCACTGAGACAAGTGCAACCATAATAGACCACATATGGACCAATATACTAGCCCCCCTTAAATCAGGGATAATCACAGATAGCACTACAGACCACTACCCTACCTTCCTCCTGACAAACATTAGTAAACCACGACTTGAATAAATACAACAAAGTCTCATTTAGACTACATGACGAGGCCTCAGTAAGGAAGTTCACAGCTGACCTAGAGACTGTTGATTGGCCTACAGAATTCTCCAAGGCCAATGGTATTGATGACTGGACAGACATCTTTCTTAACAAATTACTTAGACTATACAACAAACATTGTCCTATAAAAACAAAACAGATCACAAACAAACGGCTTGGTTGCCCATGGCTAACCAGCACCATTCTGAAATCCATTGACAAGAAACACCAATATGAAAAGCAATATAGACAGGGCTTAATACACAAAGATAATCTTAAACACTATTCATCAGCTCTCACCAAAGTAATAAAAAAAGCCAAACAACTATACTACTCCAGTAGATTCACAGACACTAGAGGAGATATAAAAAAGACCTGGAAAACACTCTCTCAGATTCTAGGGACCCACAAACTGAGAAAAACCAAGAATATTGTCCTAACTAAACCTAATGAAACACCACTACATCCCACTGACACAGCTAACAAGATAAACGACTTCTCAAACATAGGATCTAATCTCGCCAGTAAAATCCCACATACCAATGCCCATGCCGGGGACTACCTAGATGGAAATTTCCCTAATTCCTTCTATCTTGCACCAACTGAGCCCACGGAAGTCATTGAGATCATAAAGTCACTTAAAAATAACTCGGGGAATCTGTCTCATGTCCCACCATTACTGTACAAGCGAGCGGCCCATGTCCTTTCGCATGCTATTTCATTACTTTTTAACAAGTCAATAGAGACTAGCACCTTCCCGAAACTACTCAAGATGGCAAGGGTTACACCAATACATAAAGGTGGTGACCCTACAGACTTAAACAACTATAGGCCAATATCTAACTTACCATTGCTATCCAAAATCTTTGAGAAACTCGTGCACAGGAGACTGTATTCATTTATAACGGCTCAAAACATACTCAACCCCTGCCAGTTTGGATTTAGGAAAAATAAAAGCACTAATGATGCAATCATAAAAATGCTAGATCTGCTTTACACAGCATTGGAAAATAAGGAATATCCACTAGGAATTTTTATTGACCTAAGAAAAGCTTTTGACACAGTAGACCACGACATCCTACTCCACAAACTTGATCACTACGGTATAAGAGGCCATGCACTTGCTTATTTCAAATCTTACATTACTAATAGGTATCAGTACGTCACCATTAAAGACACAGCATCAGCAACACGGCCACTTGATACTGGAGTTCCGCAGGGAAGTGTCCTTGGTCCCCTGCTCTTCCTCATATACATCAATGACCTTCCAAACGTATCCCAACACCTGAAACCCATTCTCTTTGCTGATGACACGATTTATGTCATCTCTCACCCTAATCTTGCCACCCTCAACACCATTGTGAATGAGGAGCTGATTAAAATATCGACTTGGATGACAGCCAATAAACTTACGCTTAACACTGACAAAACCTACTATATTATGTTTGGTAGCAGAGCAGGAGATGCACAAATTAACATTAAGATTGACAACACTCTAATTACCAGAAATAATGGGGGAAAATTCCTAGGCTTATACCTTGACAACAACCTGAATTTCAGCACCCATATCCAGCATATAGCCAAAAAAGTATCCAAAACGGTTGGGATCCTCTCCAAGATACGATATTACGTGCCGCAAAATGCCCTTCTCACACTATACCACTCACTTATTTATCCATACCTCACCTATGCTATTTGTGCTTGGGGATCAACTGCAGCAACACACCTAAAGCCAATAATAACCCAACAAAAAGCTGCAGAAAGAATAATCACTAAATCCCATCCCTGGCAACACACCCCCCCACTCTTCATAGATCTAAACTTGCTCCTAGTTCAGTACATCCACACTTACTACTGTGCAATCTATATCTACAGGGCCTTAAACTCTAATATCAACCTTGACCTAAAACGCTTTCTTGATAGTTGTGACAGAACCCACAGGCATAACACCAGTCACAAACATCTCTACGACATTCCCCGTGTCCGACTAAACCTTTACAAAAATTCCATGTATGTCAAAGGCCCTAAAATCTGGAATACCCTACCTGAGAACTCTAGAACTGCAGACACATTCATCACCTTCAAAACTACCATTAGAAAACATCTTATCTCCCTGATACACCCCGTCAACTAACTACACGAATACCACCTGGTGGTTCACACTTACACTCACTCACTCATTTGACCATAAACGGAAATATTAATCTCAGTCTTAAAATAATGAATCCTGTGATACTCCAATACTGAAACGATGTACTGTGCCAAAACAAAAGCATTCACATTGCTAAACTCACAAACTAGTATTTAGTCACTTAGCCATAATACAAACTTACCGCATAATTTGTAATATTTTACAATTAAGAATAAAACTAAGTATGCCCAAAATGCCTAGCCATGCTAAGCGTTCTAGAGGTACACTCTGTAATCACAATTTTACTACATGTAAACCAAACAATAACCAAATTTCTGTAAACTCAGCATTGTAATCCTTATAGAGAATAAACTTTGAATTTGAATTTGAATTTGAATAACTGTCCCTGACAGTACAGTCAGACATACTAGACGATAACTGTCCCTGACAGTACAGTCAGACATACTCCACGATAACTGTCCCTGACAGTACAGTCAGACATACACCACGATAACTGCCCCTGACAGTACAGTCAGACATACACCACGATAACTGTCCCTGACAGTACAGTCAGACATACACCACGATAACTGTCCCTGACAGTACAGTCAGACATACACCACGATAACTGTCCCTGACAGTACAGTCAGACATACACCACGATAACTGTCCCAGACAGTACAGTCAGACATACACCACGATAACTGTCCCTGACAGTACAGTCAGACATACACCACGATAACTGTCCCTGACAGTACAGTCAGACATACACCACGATAACTGTCCCTGACAGTACAGTCAGACATACACCACGATAACTGTCCCTGACAGTACAGTCAGACATACACCACGATAACTGTCACTGACAGTACAGTCAGACATACACCACGATAACTGCCCCTGACAGTACAGTCAGACATACACCACGATAACTGTATCTGACAGTACAGTCAGACATACACCACGATAACTGTCCCTGACAGTACAGACAGACATACACCACGATAACTGTCCCTGACAGTACAGTCAGACATATACCACGATAACTGCCCCTGACAGTACAGTCAGACATACACCACGAAAACTATCCCTGACAGTACAGTCAGACATACACAACGATAACTGTCTCTCACAGTACAGTCAAACATACACCACGATAACTGTCCCTGACAGTACAGTCAGACATATACCACGATAACTGCCCCTGACAGTACAGTCAGACATACACCACGAAAACTATCCCTGACAGTACAGTCAGACATACACAACGATAACTGTCTCTCACAGTACAGTCAGACATACTCCACGATAACTGTCCCTGACAGTACAGTCAGACATACACAACGATAACTGTTCCTGACAGTACAGTCAGACATACTCCACGATAACTGTCCCTGACAGTACAGTCAGACATACACCATGATAACTGTCCCTGACAGTACAGTCAGACATACTCCACGATAACTGTCCCTGACAGTACAGTCAGACATACACCACGATAACTGTCCCTGAGAGTACAGTCAGACATACACCACGATAACTGTCCCTGACAGTACAGTCAAACATACACCACGATAACTGTCCCTGACAGTACAGTCAGACATACACCACGATAACTGCCCTTGACAGTACAGTCAGACATACACCACGATAACTGTCCCTGACAGTACAGTCAGACATACACCACGATAACTGTCCCTGACAGTACAGTCAGACATACACCACAATAACTGTCCCTGACAGTACAGTCAGACATACACCACGATAACTGTCCCTGACAGTACAGTCAGATATACATCACGATAACTGTCCCTGACAGTACAGTAAAACATACACCACGATAACTCTCCCTGACAGTACAGTCAGACATACACCACGATAACTACCCCTGGCAATACAGTCAGACATACACCACGATAACTGTCCCTGACAGTACAGTCAGACATACACCACGATAACTGTCCCTGACAGTACAGTCAGACATACACCACGATAACTGTTCCTGAGAGTACAGTCAGACATACTCCACGATAACTGTCCCTGACAGTACAGTCAGACATACACCACCATAACTGTCCCTGAGAGTACAGTCAGACATACACCACGATAACTGTCCCTAACAGTACAGTCAGACATGCACCACGATAACTGTCCCTGACAGTACAGTCAGACATACACCACGATAACTGTCCCTGAAAGTACAGTCAGACATACACCACGATAACTGCCCCTGACAGTACGGTCAGACGTACACCACGATAACTGTCCCTGACAGTACAGTCAGACATACACCACGATAACTGTCCCAGACAGTACAGTCAGACATACACCACGATAACTGTCCCTGACAGTACAGTCAGACATACACCACGATAACTGTCCCTGACAGTACAGTCAGACATACACCACGATTACTGTCCCTGACAGTACAGTCAGACATTCAACACGATAACTGTCCCTGACAGTACTGTCAGACATACACCACGATAACTGTCCCTGACAGTACAGTTAGACATACACCCCGATAACTGTCCCTGACAGTACAGTCAGACATACACCACGATAACTGCCCCTGACAGTACAGTCAGACACACACCACGATAACTGTCCCTGACAGTACAGTCAGACATACACCACGATAACTGTCCCTGACAGTACAGTCAGACATACACCACGATAACTGCCCCTTACAGTACAGTCAGACACACACCACGATAACTGTACCTGACAGTACAGTCAGACGTACACCACGATAACTGTCCCTGAGAGTACAGTCAGACATACACCACGATAACTGCCCCTGACAGTACAGTCAGACACACGCCACGATAACTGTCCCTGACAGTACAATCAGACATACACCACGATAACTGTTCTTAACAGTACAGTCAGACATACGCCACGATAACTGTCCCTGACAGTACAGTCAGACATACACCACGATAACTGTCCCTGACAGTACGGTCAGACATACACCACGATAACTATCCCTGACAGTACAGTCAAACATACACCACGATAACTGCCCCTGACAGTACAGTCAGACATACACCACGATAACTGTCCCTGACAGTACAGTCACACATACACCACGATAACTGTCCCTGACAGTACAGTCAGACATACACCACGATAACTGTCCCTGACAGTACAGTCAGACATACACCACGATAACTGTCCCTGACAGTACAGTCAGACATACACCACGATAACTGTCCCTGACAGTACTGTCAGACATACACCACGATAACTGTCACTGACAGTACAGCCAGACATACACCACGATAACTGTCCCTGACAGTACAGTCAGACATACACCACGATAACTGTCCCTGACAGTACAGTCAGACATACACCACGATAACTGTCCCTGACAGTACAGTAAGACATACACCACGATAACTGTCCCTGACAGTACTGTAAGACATACAGCACGATAACTGTCCCTGACAGTACAGTCAGACATACACCACGATAACTGTCCCTGACAGTACAGTCAGACATACACCACGATAACTGTCCCTGACAGTACAGTCAGACGTACACCACGATAACTGTCCCTGACAGTACAGTCAGACATACACCACGATAACTGTCCCTGACAGTACAGTCAGACATACAACACGATTACTGTCCCTGACAGTACAGTCAGACATACACCACGATCACTGTCCTGACAGTACATTCAGACATTCTCCACGGTAACTGTCATTGACAGTACAGTCAGACATACACCACGATAACTGTCCCTGACAGTACAGTCAGACATAAACCACGATAACTGTCCCTGACAGTACAGTCAGACATACACCACGATAACTGTCTCTGACAGTACAGTCAGACATACACCACGATAACTGTCCCTGACATTTCAGTCAGACATACACCACGATAACTGTCACTGACAGTACAGTCAGACATACACCACGATAACTGTCCCTGACAGTACAGTCAGACATACACCACGATAACTCTCCCTGACAGTACAGTCAGATATACACGACGATAAATGTCCCTGACAGTACAGTCAGACATACACCACGATAACTGTCCCTGACAGTACTGTCAGACATACACCACGATAACTGTCCCTGACAGTACAGTCAGACATACACCACGATAACTGTCCCTGACAGTACTGTCAGACATACACCACGATAACTGTCCCTGACAGTACAGTCAGACATACACCACGATAACTGTCCCTGACAGTACTGTCAGACATACACCACGATAACTGTCCCTGACAGTACAGTCAGACATACACCACGATAACTGTCCCTGACAGTACTGTCAGACATACACCACGATAACTGCCCCTGACAGTACAGTCAGACATACACCACGGTAACTGTTCCTGACAGTACAGTCAGACATACACCACGATAACTCTCCCTGACATTACAGTCAGACATACACCACGATAACTGTCCCTGACAGTACAGTCAGACATACTCCACGATAACTGTCCCTGACAGTACAGTCAGACATACACCACGATAACTGTCCCTGACAGTACAGTCAGACATACACCACGATAACTGTCCCTGACAGTACAGTCAGACATACACCACGATAACTGTCCCTGACAGTACAGTCAGACATACACCACGATAACTGTCCCTGACAGTACAGTCAGACACACACCACGATAACTGTCCCTGACAGTACAGTCAGACATACACCACGATAACTGTCCCTGACAGTACAGTCAGACATACACCACGATAACTGTCCCTGACAGTACAGTAAGACATACACCACGATAACTGTCCCTGACAGTACAGTGAGACATACACCACGATAACTGTCCCTGACAGTACAGTCAGACATACATCACGGTAACTGTCCCTGACAGTACACTCAGACATACACCACGATAACTGTCCCTGACAGTACAGTCAGACATACACTACGATAACTGTTCCTGACAGTACAGTCAGACATACACCACGATAACTGTCCCTGACAGTACAGTCAGACATACTCCACGAAAACTGTCCCTGACAGTACAGTCAGACATACACAACGATAACTGTCCCTGACAGTACAGTCAGACATACACTACGGTAACTCTCCCTGACAGTACGGTCAGACATACACCACGATAACTGTCCCTGACAGTACAGTCAGACATACACCACGATAACTGTCCCTGACAGTACAGTCAGACATACACCACGGTAACTGTCCCTGACAGTAGAGTCAGACATACACCACGATAACTGTCCCTGACAGTACAGTCAGACATACTCCACGAAAACTGTCCCTGACAGTACAGTCAGACATACACCACGATAACTGTCCCTGACAGTACAGCCAGACATACACCACGATAACTGTCCCTGACAGTACAGTCAGACATACACCACGATAACTGTCCCTGACAGTACAGTCAGACATACACCACGATAACTGTCCCTGACAGTACAGTCAGACATACACCACGATAACTGTCCCTGACAGTACAGTCAGACATACACCACGATAACTGCCCCTGACAGTACAGTCAGACATACACCACGATAACTGTCCCTGACAGTACAGTCAGACATACACCACGATAACTGTCCCTGACAGTAGAGTCAGACATACACCACGATAACTGTAACTGACAGTACAGTCACACATACACCACGATAACTGTCCCTGACAGTACAGTCAGACATACACAACGATAACTGTCCCTGACAGTACAGTCAGACATACACCACGATAACTGTCCCTGACAGTACAGTCAGACATACACCACGATAACTGTCCCTGACAGTTCAGTCAGACATACACCACGATAACTGTCCCTGACAGTACAGTCAGACATACACCACGATAACTGTCCCTGACAGTACTGTCAGACATACACCACGATAACTGTCCCTGACAGTACAGTCAGACATACACAACGATAACTGTCCCTGACAGTACTGTCAGACATACACCACGATAACTGTCCCTGACAGTACTGTCAGACATACACCACGATAACTGTCCCTGACAGTACAGTCAGACATACACCACGATAACTGTCCCTGACAGTACTGTCAGACATACACCACGATAACTGTCCCTGACAGTACAGTCAGACATACACAACGATAACTGTCCCTGACAGTACAGTCAGACATACACCACGATAACTGTCCCTGACAGTACAGTCAGACATACACAACGATAACTGTCCCTGACAGTACAGTCAGACATACACCACGATAACTGTCCCTGACAGTACAGTCAGACATACACCACGATAACTGTCCCTGACAGTACAGTCAGACATACACCACGATAACTGTCCCTGACAGTACAGTCAGACATACACCACGATAACTGTCCCTGACAGTACAGTCAGACATACACAACGATAACTGTCCCTGACAGTACAGTCAGACATACACCACGATAACTGTCCCTGACAGTACAGTCAGACATACACCACGATAACTGTCCCTGACAGTACAGTCAGACATACACAACGATAACTGTCCCTGACAGTACAGTCAGACATACACCACGATAACTGTCCCTGACAGTACAGTCAGACATACACCACGATAACTGTCCCTGACAGTACAGTCAGACATACACCACGATAACTGTCCCTGACAGTACAGTCAGACATACACCACGATAACTGTCCCTGACAGTACAGTCAGACATACTCCACGATAACTGTCCCTGACAGTACAGTCAGACATACAAGACGATAACTGTCCCTGACAGTACAGTCAGACATACACCACGATAACTGTCCCTGACAGTACAGTCAGACATACACCACGATAACTGTCCCTGACAGTACAGTCAGACATACTCCACGATAACTGTCCCTGACAGTACAGTCAGACATACACCACGATAACTGTCCCTGACAGTACAGTCAGACATACTCCACGATAACTGTCCCTGACAGTACAGTCAGACATACACCACGATAACTGTCCCTGACAGTACAGTCAGACATACACCACGATAACTGTCCCTGACAGTACAGTCAGACATACACCACGATAACTGTCCCTGACAGTACAGTCAGACATCAGACATACTCCACGATAACTGTCCCTGACAGTACAGTCAGACATACACCACGATAACTGTCCCTGACAGTACAGTCAGACATACACCACGATAACTGTCCCTGACAGTACAGTCAGACATACACCACGATAACTGTCCCTGACAGTACAGTCAGACATACACCACGATAACTGTCCCTGACAGTACAGTCAGACATACACCACGATAACTGTCCCTGACAGTACAGTCAGACATACACCACGATAACTGTCCCTGACAGTACAGTCAGACATACACCACGATAACTGTCCCTGACAGTACAGTCAGACATACACCACGATAACTGTCCCTGACAGTACAGTCAGACATATCCACGAACTGTCCCTGACAGTACAGTCAGACATACACCACGATAACTGTCCCTGACAGTACAGTCAGACATACACCACGATAACTGTCCCTGACAGTACAGTCAGACATACACCACGATAACTGTCCCTGACAGTACAGTCAGACATACACCACGATAACTGTCCCTGACAGTACAGTCAGACATACACCACGATAACTGTCCCTGACAGTACAGTCAGACATACACCACGATAACTGTCCCTGACAGTACAGTCAGACATACTCCACGATAACTGTCCCTGACAGTACAGTCAGACATACACCACGATAACTGTCCCTGACAGTACAGTCAGACATACACCACGATAACTGTCCCTGA
This sequence comes from Cherax quadricarinatus, assembly GCF_038502225.1. Lineage (NCBI taxonomy): Eukaryota > Metazoa > Arthropoda > Malacostraca > Decapoda > Parastacidae > Cherax > Cherax quadricarinatus. Next base: position 88,026 of record NW_027195055.1, read on the forward strand.
CAGTACAGTCAGACATACACCACGATAACTGTCCCTGACAGTACAGTCAGACATACACCACGATAACTGTCCCTGACAGTACAGTCAGACATACACCACGATAACTGTCCCTGACAGTACAGTCAGACATACACCACGATAACTGTCCCTGACAGTACAGTCAGACATACACCACGATAACTGTCCCTGACAGTACAGTCAGACATACACCACGATAACTGTCCCTGACAGTACAGTCAGACATACACCACGATAACTGTCCCTGACAGTACAGTCAGACACTGTCCCTGACAGTACAGACATCAGACAGTACAGTCAGACATACACCACGATAACTGTCCCTGACAGTACAGTCAGACATACACCACGATAACTGTCCCTGACAGTACAGTCAGACATACACCACGATAACTGTCCCTGACAGTACAGTCAGACATACACCACGATAACTGTCCCTGACAGTACAGTCAGACATACACCACGATAACTGTCCCTGACAGTACAGTCAGACATACACCACGATAACTGTCCCTGACAGTACAGTCAGACATACACCACGATAACTGTCCCTGACAGTACAGTCAGACATACACCACGATAACTGTCCCTGACAGTACAGTCAGACATACACCACAGTACAGTCAGACATACACCACGATAACTGTCCCTGACAGTACAGTCAGACATACACCACGATAACTGTCCCTGACAGTACAGTCAGACATACACCACGATAACTGTCCCTGACAGTACAGTCAGACATACACCACGATAACTGTCCCTGACAGTACAGTCAGACATACTCCACGATAACTGTCCCTGACAGTACAGTCAGACATACACCACGATAACTGTCCCTGACAGTACAGTCAGACATACACCACGATAACTGTCCCTGACAGTACAGTCAGACATACACCACGATAACTGTCCCTGACAGTACAGTCAGACATACACCACGATAACTGTCCCTGACAGTACAGTCAGACATACTCCACGATAACTGTCCCTGACAGTACAGTCAGACATACACCACGATAACTGTCCCTGACAGTACAGTCAGACATACACCACGATAACTGTCCCTGACAGTACAGTCAGACATACACCACGATAACTGTCCCTGACAGTACAGTCAGACATACACCACGATAACTGTCCCTGACAGTACAGTCAGACATACACCACGATAACTGTCCCTGACAGTACAGTCAGACATACACCACGATAACTGTCCCTGACAGTACAGTCAGACATACACCACGATAACTGTCCCTGACAGTACAGTCAGACATACACCACGATAACTGTCCCTGACAGTACAGTCAGACATACACCACGATAACTGTCCCTGACAGTACAGTCAGACATACACCACGATAACTGTCCCTGACAGTACAGTCAGACATACACCACGATAACTGTCCCTGACAGTACAGTCAGACATACACCACGATAACTGTCCCTGACAGTACAGTCAGACATACACCACGATAACTGTCCCTGACAGTACAGTCAGACATACACCACGATAACTGTCCCTGACAGTACAGTCAGACATACACCACGATAACTGTCCCTGACAGTACAGTCAGACATACACCACGATAACTGTCCCTGACAGTACAGTCAGACATACACCACGATAACTGTCCCTGACAGTACAGTCAGACATACACCACGATAACTGTCCCTGACAGTACAGTCAGACATACACCACGATAACTGTCCCTGACAGTACAGTCAGACATACACCACGATAACTGTCCCTGACAGTACAGTCAGACATACTCCACGATAACTGTCCCTGACAGTACAGTCAGACATACACCACGATAACTGTCCCTGACAGTACAGTCAGACATACACCACGATAACTGTCCCTGACAGTACAGTCAGACATACACCACGATAACTGTCCCTGACAGTACAGTCAGACATACACCACGATAACTGTCCCTGACAGTACAGTCAGACATACACCACGATAACTGTCCCTGACAGTACAGTCAGACATACACCACGATAACTGTCCCTGACAGTACAGTCAGACATACACCACGATAACTGTCCCTGACAGTACAGTCAGACATACACCACGATTACTGTCCCTGACAGTACAGTCAGACATACACCACGATAACTGTCCCTGACAGTACAGTCAGACATACTCCACGATACTGTCCCTGACAGTACAGTCAGACATACACCACGATAACTGTCCCTGACAGTACAGTCAGACATACACCACGATAACTGTCCCTGACAGTACAGTCAGACATACACCACGATAACTGTCCCTGACAGTACAGTCAGACATACACCACGATAACTGTCCCTGACAGTACAGTCAGACATACACCACGATAACTGTCCCTGACAGTACAGTCAGACATACACCACGATAACTGTCCCTGACAGTACACCACGATAACTGTCCCTGACAGTACAGTCAGACATACACCACGATAACTGTCCCTGACAGTACAGTCAGACATACACCACGATAACTGTCCCTGACAGTACAGTCAGACATACACCACGATAACTGTCCCTGACAGTACAGTCAGACATACACCACGATAACTGTCCCTGACAGTACAGTCAGACATACACCACGATAACTGTCCCTGACAGTACAGTCAGACATACACCACGATAACTGTCCCTGACAGTACAGTCAGACATACTCCACGATAACTGTCCCTGACAGTACAGTCAGACATACACCACGATAACTGTCCCTGACAGTACAGTCAGACATACACCACGATAACTGTCCCTGACAGTACAGTCAGACATACTCCACGATAACTGTCCCTGACAGTACAGTCAGACATACACCACGATAACTGTCCCTGACAGTACAGTCAGACATACACCACGATAACTGTCCCTGACAGTACAGTCAGACATACACCACGATAACTGTCCCTGAAAGTACAGTCAGACATACACCACGATAACTGTCCCTGACAGTACAGTCAGACATACACCACGATAACTGTCCCTGACAGTACAGTCAGACATACACCACGATAACTGTCCCTGACAGTACAGTCAGACATACACCACGATAACTGTCCCTGACAGTACAGTCAGACATACACCACATACTGTCCCTGACAGTACAGTCAGACATACTCCACGATTACTGTCCCTGACAGTACAGTCAGACATACACCACGATAACTGTCCCTGACAATACAGTCAGACATACACCACGATAACTGTCCCTGACAGTACAGTCAGACATACACCACGATAACTGTCCCTGACAGTACACAGACATACACCACGATAACTGTCAGTACAGTCAGACATACACCACGATAACTGTCCCTGACAGTACACAGACATACACCACGATAACTGTCCCTGACAGTACAGTCAGACATACTCCACGATAACTGTCCCTGACAGTACAGTCAGACATACACCACGATAACTGTCCTGACAGTACAGTCATCCACGATAACTGTCCCTGACAGTACAGTCAGACATACACCACGATAACTGTCCCTGACAGTACAGTCAGACATACACCACGATAACTGTCCCTGACAGTACAGTCAGACATACTCCACGATAACTGTCCCTGACAGTACAGTCAGACATACACCACGATAACTGTCCCTGACAGTACAGTCAGACATACACCACGATAACTGTCCCTGACAGTACAGTCAGACATACACCACGATAACTGTCCCTGACAGTACAGTCAGACATACACCACGATAACTGTCCCTGACAGTACAGTCAGACATACACCACGATAACTGTCCCTGACAGTACAGTCAGACATACACCACGATAACTGTCCCTGACAGTACAGTCAGACATACACCACGATAACTGTCCCTGACAGTACAGTCAGACATACACCACGATAACTGTCCCTGACAGTACAGTCAGACATACACCACGATAACTGTCCCTGACAGTACAGTCAGACATACTCCACGATTACTGTCCCTGACAGTACAGTCAGACATACACCACGATAACTGTCCCTGACAGTACAGTCAGACATACACCACGATAACTGTCCCTGACAGTACAGTCAGACATACACCACGATAACTGTCCCTGACAGTACAGTCAGACATACACCACGATAACTGTCCCTGACAGTACAGTCAGACATACACCACGATAACTGTCCCTGACAGTACAGTCAGACATACTCCACGATTACTGTCCCTGACAGTACAGTCAGACAAACACCACGATAACTGTCCCTGACAGTACAGTCAGACATACATTTACCTGCATCAATAATAACTCGTGTCTGAAACAACGGGAAATTTCTAACTTTTTATTTTCCCAAAAAAATTATGGTTGATAATATGTTAATAATTACCATTAAAATGAACATTTTGATGTAGAAGTTAATATTGTTTAGTATGATAAAACTTTGTTAAATATGTTACACTGAGTTGTGTTGCTTATCTATGACACACTTTGTTACGATAGATAAAACTGTATCTATGTCCACGAGTGTGTTAAGTAGATTTATCATTATTATTATTATTATTATTATTATTATTATTATTATTATTATTATTGGTATTGTCATTATTACTATTATTAATTTTATTATTATTATTATTATTATTATTATTATTATTATTATTATTATTATTAATATTATTATTATTATTATTATTATTATTATTATTGTCATTATTATTATTATTAATTTTATTATTATTATTATTATTATTATTATTATTATTATTATTATTATTATTATTATTATTATTATTATTGTTGTTGTTATTATTATTTTTATTGTTATTATTATCATTATTATTATTATTATTATTATTATTATTATTATTATTATTATTATTATTATTATTATTATTATTATTATTATTATTGTCATTATTATTATTATTATTAATTTTATTATTATTATTATTATTATTATTATTATTATTATTATTACTATTATTCTTATTATTATTGTTATTATTATTTTTATTGTTATTATTATCATTATTATTATTATTATTATTATTATTATTATTATTATTATTATTATTATTATTATTATTATTATTATTATTATGATTATTATTATTATTATTATTATTATTATTATTATTTTTAATATTATTATTATTATTATTATTATTATTATTATTATTATTATTATTATTATTATTATTATTATTATTATTATTATTATTGTTGTTGTTATTGTTATTGGTATTATTTCTATCATTATTATTGTTATTATTATTATTATTATTATTATTATTATTTATTTATTTATTTATTGTTTATTATTTTCTTTTTAACAAGTCGGTCGTCTCCCACCGAGGCAGGGTGACCCAAAATGAAAGCAAATCCCCAAAAAAGAAAATATTTTCATTATGATTCAACACTTTCACCACACTCACACATAATCACTGTTTTTGCAGAGGTGCTCAGAACACAACAGTTTAGAAGTATATAAGTATAAAGATACACAACATATCCCTCCAAACTGCTAATATATCAAACACCTCCTTTAGAGTGCAGACATTGTACTTCCCATTTCCAGGACTCAAGTCCGGTTATATAAAATAACCGGTTTCCCTGAATCCCTTCCTTAAATATAACCCTGCTCACACTCCAACAGCTCGTCAGGTCCCAAATACCATTTGCCTCCATTCACTCCTATCTAACACGCTCACGCACGCCTGCTGGAAGTCCAAACCCCTCGCCCACAAAACCTCCTTTACCCCCTCCCTCCAACCTTTTTGAGGACGACCCCTACCCCGCCTTCCTTCCCCTACAGATTTATACGCTCTCCATTTCATTCTACTTTGATCCATTCTCTCTAAATGACCAAACCACCTCAACAAACCCTCTTCAGCCCTCTGACTAATACTTTTATTAACTCCACACCTTCTCCTAATTTCCACACTCCGAATTTTCTGCATAATATTTACACCACACATTGCCCTTAGACAGGACATCTCCAGTACCTCCAACCGTCTCCTCGCTGCTGCATTTACCACCCAAGCTTCACACCCATATAATAGTGTTGGTACTACTATACTTTCATACATTCCCTTCTTTGCCTGCATAGATAACGTTTTTTGTCCCCATATATACCTCACCGCACCACTCACCTTTTTTTCCCTCATCAATTCTATGGTTAACCTCATCCTTCATAAATCCATCCGCTGACACGTCGACTCCCAAATATCTGAAAACATTCACTTCTTCCATACTCCTCCTCCCCAATTTGATATCCAATTTTTCTTTATCTAAATCATTTGATACCCTCATCACCTTACTCTTTTCTATGTTCACTTTCAACTTTCTACCTTTACACACTCTCCCAAATTCGTCCACTAACCTTTGCAATTTTTCTTTAGAATCTCCCATAAGCACAGTATCATCAGCAAAAAGTAACTGTGTCAATTCTCTTCCCATTTTGTATTTGATTCCCCATAATTTAATCCCACCCCTCTCCCGAACACCCTAGCATTTACTTCCTTTACAACCCCATCTATAAATATATTAAACAACCATGGTGACATTACACATCCCTGTCTAAGACCTACCTTTACCGGGAAATAGTCTCCCTCTCTTCTACACACCCTAACCTGAGCCTCACTATCCTCATAAAAACCCTTTACAGCATTTAGTAACTTACCACCTATTCCATATACTTGCAGCATCTGCCACATTGCTCTCCTATCCACTCTATCATATGCCTTTTCTAAATCCATAAATGCAATAAAAACTTCCCTACCTTTACCTAAATACTGTTCACATATATGCTTCAATGTAAACACTTGATCTACACATCCCCTACCCACTCTGAAGCCTCCTTGCTCATCCGCAGTCCTACATTCTGTCTTACCTCTAATTCTTTCATTTATAACCCTACCGTGCACCTTTCCTGGTATACTCAGTAAACTTATTCCTCTATAAATTTTACAATCTCTTTTGTCCCCCTTCCCTTTATATAAAGGGACTATACACGTTCTCCGCCAATCCCTAGATACCTTCCCCTCTTTCATACATTTATTAAACAAAAATACCAACCACTCAAACACTATATCCCCCCCCCCCTGCTTTTAACATTTCTGTCATGATCCTGTCAGTTCCAGCTGCTTTACCCCCTTTCATTCTACGTAATGCCTCACACACCTCCCCCACATTCACATCCTGCTCTTCTTCACTCCTAAAAGATGATATACCTCCATGGCCAGTGCATGATATTACCGCTTCCCTTTCTTCATCGACATTTAAAAGTTCCTCAAAATATTCTCGCCATCTACCCAAAACCTCCATCTCCTCATCTACTAACTCCCTTACTCTGTTTTTAACTGACAAATCCATTTGTTCCCTAGGCTTTCTTAACTTTTTTAACTCACTCCAAATTTTTTTTATTTTCATTAAAATTTTGTATTATTATTATTATTATTATTATTATTATTATTATTATTATTATTATTATTATTATTATTATTATTATTATTATTATTATTATTATTATTATTATTATTAGTATTATTATTATTATTTCTACCATTATTATTTTCATTAATATTATTATTATACAATAACAATTAAGACTCTATAAACCAGTATGGCTCATAAAGGGATTCACGTATTATTTTAATGGAGTTCAAACATCTACAAGTAAATGGAAATAAGTAAAGGGCCACAATGGAAATAAGTAAAGAGCCACAATGGAAATAAGTAAAGGACCACAATGGAAATAAGTAAAGGACCACAATGGAAATAAGTAAAGGACCACCATGGAAATAAGTAAAGAGCCACAATGGAAATAAGTAAAGGACAACCATGCAAATAAGTAAAGAGCCACAATGGAAATAAGTAAAGAGCCGCAATGGAAATAAGTAAAGAGCCACAATGGAAATAAGTAAGAACACTCACGTAGGCTGGTTAGTACGCATAATTATAATGGAAAATATGAGAAGCACAGGCCTGCCCTGCCTCTCTGCTTTCTATCTAAGACTGACTCACCAGTGATGCCTAGGGGTGAGTGGCGTTCAAAATCATGCTATGGTCAGTTGCAACGTGAATAACAGCTAGTGATTCACACAGACAGTTGGTAGTGAGTCATACTACTGGTAACTGGTACTACTGGGAACTGATACTACTAAGATATATCCATTAACACCATGTACTGCAGTATATACGTTGACACCAGGTACTGCAGTATATATGTTGACACCAGGTACTGCAGTATATATGTTGACACCAGGTACTGCAGTATATACATTGACACCAGGTACTGCAGTATATACATTGATATTAGGTACTGCTGTAGACAGCCTGTACTGTCTGCACAGACAGCCCATGCTGTCTGCCAGCTTAGTTCATATTTTGCGCCAATCAGGTGCTATCCTCTAGGCCTGACCAGGTCTGTGGGAAGCTGGTCCAACACACTCTCACTCTCACAGTGGCCTAGCAGGAAGACACAAGGCCTACTCCTAACTCTCTCTCGTGGGATGGCCCTCCCGGGCCATGGGCACAACACACAAGCCTGTGTACCCACAACAACTCTGCAAGGAAGACGTTTATCATTCACACACCTCGCTTTCAGTTCACCAATTAATCGTGGTTCACATTGGTGGGAAGTTGTGTTTGCCCGGAGAGAGAGAGGAAGGGATGAAGTCATCTTCACTTTATCACCCTATACAAGAAGCATCCGTCTCTCAACGAGTCTGCACGTTTGAGCATTCAGACACAGGTACAAGCAGGATCCAGCCGAAATTTTCTGAATTTCTTCAAGAATTGTAAGTGACCCCATGCTACAGCATCCCACGCTGTTTCTCAAGTCACGTGTTCAGCGTCACTTGTATGTTGCTGTTGTTGTTCAGCTCAGCACAGCTGTTTCAGCAAGCCAGAGGTGAGTTTTGTGGTGATTTCTGCATCCAGTGTGAGTTTCTCCACGTGTTTGTGGGAGAGGAGGAAGTGGCCATTCCTTGCCTTGCCCTGCTGTACTCTCACACCTCACCAGCCTACCATACTCCACTCACCACTACTCACTCCCTCTGCTGTGTTTTCTGCTGTTTTACATGTGATTCATTGCCAGAGCTGTGTATCCGAGTGCCCGAGGTCACTCGAAGCCACGCGGATCAGCATGCCACATAGATCATGACGCCACGTGGATCCCGACACCACGTGGGGTGTGGGCGATGTCATGTGAATCTACAAGCCACGTGAGTTATCTACAAGCCAAATGAGTTACCGAGCCAGATGTCCCAGGCCTCATGCTGTGGTCTGCTGCCCACATCACATTGACGTCACCGACGATGCTGCCCAACTTCATGACATCATGATGTCTGCCTGACGTCACCTCGAGATGTCTGCTGACATCATATGTCTGCTGACATCACCTTGCGACATCAAGCCTGACATCACATGATGTCACATCGAGTGTTCTAGTAATTATTTCAGTATTGTCGAGAAGATTGAGAGAAGATATATGTCGTGTGTTAAATAATTCCTCTCAGTCAGTGTTCTCACATGTTAGTATATAGCTTAGTGTCAGTTTTGTGCACAGAAAAGCATCATTTGCTAGTTTAAGCCATGTTGTACCGCATGTACCGCAGATGTGTGTAGTTTCCGTGTGTCCAGTGAGGTCTGCGGCCAGACCTGAGTAGCACCACTTTGCTAAGTCACCCGTGTGACCAGTGCGTCTGACAGCTGCTATCAGTCAGCTCTGAGCTCGACCCCTCTTGTACAGAAAGATTCTATGCTCATTGCTCGTGATGTTCTGCAGAATCATACCTGCTATGATTCCCATCGAGATTTGTTTCACTTCACAAGACCTTCAGAATGCAGTTATATGTAGAGAAACAAGTATGGGGACGCTTAGACTAACCTCTGCTATAACTCCAACTGCCAAGAGAATGACACTCGTCAAGCCGCAGTTAGCCCTGTCAGCAGGCGCTGTGTCAGCCTCGTGTCACAAGCTTCAGTGAGCTCCTGCACAAAGATGATGTCACTTTGACTTCTAGCTCGCTCACTGCAGTCTGGTGTATGATGTTACGACTCTCAGAAGTTTCGCCCAGTCGTCTCTGCCACGACTCGCTCCACAACTCGCTCCACGCTCGCCGGCAGTGACAGCCCAGCGACAGTACCAGTCGAGAAGTGTCGTCCTGAGTCGCTTGCCAGAAGTTCTGCCCAGTTGCCGAGTTTTGATGATGCCTCACTCGAGGGCACCAGCATGTCGTGCCCCAGGTTGAGTGAAACCTTCAGCGACTCCTACGATGACTGCTTCACCGTTCCAGAAGAGACCATACTCTGTTGCATCACAGCTCAGCCTCAGCGATGTCTCCTGTGTTGCAATGTCTGTTCAGATGCAGGAAGGCGTGCAGTGATGCCCATCGACCCTCACTGCCTATGACCACGATGTTTAGCACACCCCACATGATTTTTTCTTCCCTCCTTGTAGGAAGTTTTTTTTTCCATGTCCATATGTATATATATATATAGGTTTTTATTTTGTGTTCTGTGCCCTGTTCCTACGAGAGAGAGACCGAGTTTCTTTTACCACCAGTATCGTCGCGTCGGGACGATGCGAGGTAGGTGGCTGAGCGTATGTAGACAGCCTGTACTGTCTGCACAGACAGCCCATGTTGCCTGCCAGATTAGTTCATGTTTCGCGCCACTCAGGTGTTGCCCTCTGGGCCTGTCCAGGTCTGTGGGAAGCTGGTCCCACACACTCACTCTCACAGCGGCCTAACTGGAAGACACACGGCCTACTCCTAACTCTCTCTCATGGGATGGCCCTCCCGGGCCATGGGCACAACACACAAGCCTGTGTACCCACAACGACTCTGCAATTAAAGTAAAGAAGCCTCCGAAGAAGACGTTTATCATTCACACACCCCGCTCTCAGAACACCAAATAACTTTGGATCACACTGCAATATAGACGGTGATACCAGGCACTGCAGTATATACGTTGATACCAGGTACTGCAGTATATACGTTGATATCAGGTACTGCAGTATATACGTTGATACCAGGTACTGCAGTTTATACATTGACACCAGATACTGCAGTATATACGTTGGCACCAGGTACTGCAGTATATTCGTTGGCACCAGGTACTGCAGTATATATGTTGACACCAGATACTGCAGTATATACGTTGACACCAGGTACTGCAGTATATATGTTAACACCAGGTACTGCAGTATATACGTTGACACCAGGTACTGCAGTATATACGTTGATATTAGGTACTGCAGTATATACGTTGACACCAGGTACTGCAGTATATACGTTGATATTAGGTACTGCAGTATATACGTTGATTCAAGGTACTGCAGTATATACGTTGATACTAGGTACCTCAGTATATACGTTGATACCAGATACTGCAGTATATACGCTGATACCAGGTACTGCAGTATATACGTTGACAGCAGGTACTGCAGTATATACGTTGACACCAGGTACTGCAGTACTGCAGTAATACGCAGTATATACGTTGATATTAGGTACTGCAGTATATAAGTTGACACCAGGTACTGCAGTATATATGTTGACACCAGGTACTGCAGTATATACGTTGATATTAGGTACTGCAGTAAATACGTTGATACCAGGTACTGCAGTATATACGTTGATACCAGGTACTGCAGTATATACGTTGATACCAGGTACTGCAGTATATACGTTGATACCAGGTACAACAGTGTATACGTTGATACCAGGTACTGCAGTATATACGTTGATACCAGGTACGGCAGTATATTCGATGATACCAGGTACTGCAGTATATACGTTGATAACAGATACTGCAGTATATACGTTGATACCAGGTACTGCAGTACATACGTTGATACCAGGTACTGTGGTACATACGTTGACACAAGGTACTGCAGTACATACGTAGACACCAGGTACTGCAGTATTTACGTTGATATTAGGTACTGCAGTATATACGTTGATACCAGGTACTGCAGTATATACGTTGATACCAGGTACTGCAGTATATACGTTGATACCAGGTACTGCAGTATATACGTTGACATCAGGTACTGCAGTATATACGTTGACCCCAGGTACTGCAGTATATACGTTGATATGAGGTACTGAAGTATATACGTTGATACTAGGTACTGCAGTATATAAGTTGATACCAGGTACTACAGTATATACGTTGATACCAGGTACAACAGTGTATACGTTGGTACCAGGTACTGCAGTATATACGTTGATACCAGGTACTGCAGTACATACGTTGATACCAGGTACTGTGGTATATACGTTTACACCAGGTACTGTAGTATATACGTTGACACCAGGTACTGCTGTATATACGTTGATACCAGGTACTGTAGTATATACGTTGATAACAGATACTGCAGTATATACGTTGATACCAGGTACTGCAGTACATACGTTGATACCAGGTACTGTGGTATATACGTTGACACCAAGTACTGCAGTATATACGTTGATACCAGGTACTGCAGTATATACGTTGGCACCAGGTACTGCAGTATATACGTTGACACCAGGTACTGCAGTATATACGTTGATACCAGGTACTGCAGTATATACGTTGATACCAGGTACTGCAGTATATTCGATGATACCAGGTACTGCAGTATATACGTTGATACCAGGTACTGCAGTATATACGTTGATACCAGGTACTGCAGTATATACGTTGATACCAGGTACTGCAGTATATACGTTGATACCAGGTACTGTAGTATATACGTTGACATCAGGTACTGCAGTATATACGTTGACCCCAGGTACTGCAGTATATATGTTGATATTAGGTACTGCAGTATATACGTTGATACCAGGTACTGCAGTATATACGTTGATACCAGGTACTGCAGTATATACGTTGATACCAGGTACCACAGTGCATACGTTGATACCAGGTACTGCAGTATATACGTTGATACCAGGTACTGCACTATATTCGATGATACCATGTACTGCAGTATACACATTGATAACAGATACTGCAGTATATACGTTGATACCAGGTACTGCAGTATATACGTTGATACCAAGTATTGCAGTACATACGTTGTTACAAGGTACTGTGTTATGCACGTTGACACCAGGTACTGCAGTATATACGTTGATACCAGGTACTGCAGTATATACGTTGATACCAGGTACTGCAGTATATACGTTGACACCAGGTACTGCAGTATATACGTTGATACCAGGTACTGCAGTACATACGTTGATACCAGGTACTGTGGTATATATGTTTACACCAGGTACTGCAGTATATACGTTGATAACAAATACTGCAGTACATACGTTGATACCAGGTACTGTGGTATATACGTTTATACATGGTACTGCAGTATATACGTTGATACCAGGTACTGCAGTATATACGTTGATACCAGGTACTGTAGTATATACGTTGATAACATATACTGTAGTATATACGTTGATACCAGGTACTGCAGTACATACGTTGATGCCAGGTACTGTGGTATATACGTTGACACCAGGTACTGCAATATATACGTTGATACCAGGTACTGCAGTATATACGTTGGCACCAGGTACTGCAGTATATACGTTGACACCAGGTACTGCAGTATATACGTTGATACCAGGTACTGCAGTATATTCGTTGATACCAGGTACTGCAGTATATACGTTGATACCAGGTACTGCAGTATATACGTTGATACCAGGTACTGCAGTATATACGTTGATGCCAGGTACTGTAGTATATACGTTGACATCAGGTACTGCAGGATATACGTTGACCCCAGGTACTGCAGTATATACGTTGATATTAGGTACTGCAGTATATACGTTGATACCAGGTACTGCAGTATATTCGTTGATACCAGGTACTGCAGAATATACGTTGATACCAGGTACCACAGTGTATACGTTGATACCAGGTACTGCAGTATATACGTTGATACCAGGTACTGCAGTATATTCGATGATACCATGTACTGCAGTATATACGTTGATAACAGATACTGCAGTATATGCGTTGATACCAGGTACTGCAGTATATACGTTGATACCAGGTACTGCAGCACATACGTTGATACAAGGTACTGTGTTATATACGTTGACACCAGGTACTGCAGTATATATGTTGCTTCCAGGTCCTGCAGTATATACGTTGATACCAGGTACTGCAGTATATACGTTGATACCAGGTACTGCAGTATATACGTTGATACCAGGTACTGCAGAATATACGTAGATACCAGGTACTGCAGTATATACGTTGATACCAGGTACTGCAGTACATACGTTGATACCAGGTACTGTGGTATATACGTTTACACCAGGTACTGCAGTATATACGTTGATACCAGGTACTGCAGTATATACGTTGATACCAGGTAAAGTAGTATATACGTTGATAACAGATACTGCAGTATATACGTTGATACCAGGTAATGCAGTACATACGTTGATACCAGGTACTGCAGTATATACGTTGACACCAGGTACTGCAGTACATACCTTGATACCAGGTACTGCAGTATATACGTTGGTACCAGGTACTGCAGTATATACGTTGACACCAGGTACTGCAGTATATACGTTGACACCAGGTACTGCAGTATATACGTTGATACCAGGTACAGCAGTATATTCGTTGATACCAGGTACTGCAGTATATACGTTGATACCAGGTACTGCAGTATATACGTTGATACCAGGTACTACAGTATATACGTTGATACCAGGTACTGCAGTATATACGTTGACACCAGGTACTGTTGTATATACGTTGACATCAGGTACTGCAGTATATACGTTGAGACCAGGTACTGCAGTACATACCTTGATACCAGGTACTGCAGTATATACGTTGGCACCAGGTACTGCAGTATATACGTTGACACCAGGTACTGCAGTATATACGTTGATACCAGGTACTGCAGTATATACGTTGATACCAGGTACAGCAGTATATTCGTTGATACCAGGTACTACAGTATATACGTTGATTCCAGGTACTGCAGTATATACGTTGATACCCGGTACTGTTGTATATACGTTGACATCAGGTACTGCAGTATATACGTTGACCCCAGGTACTGCAGTGTATACGTTGATATTAGGTACTGCAGTATATACGTTGATACCAGGTACTGCAGTATATACGTTGATAGCAGGTACTGCAGTATATACGTTGATACCAGGTACTGCAGTACATATGTTGATACCAGGTACTGTGGTATATACGTTTACACCAGGTACTGCAGTATATACGTGGATAACAGATACTGCAGTACATACGTTGATAATAGGTACTGTGGTATATACGTTTATACATGGTACTGCAGTATATACTTTGATACCAGGTACTGCAGTATATACGTTGATACCAGGTTCTGTAGTATATACGTTGATAACATATACTGCAGTATATACGTTGATACCAGGTACTGCAGTACATACGTTGATGCCAGGTACTGTGGTATATACGTTGACACCAGGTACTGCAGTATATACGTTGATACCAGGTACTGCAGTATATACGTTGGCACCAGGTACTGCAGTATATACGTTGACACCAGGTACTGCAGTATATACGTTTTTACCAGGTACTGCAGTATATACGTTGATACCAGGTACTGCAGTATATACGTTGATACCAGGTACTGTAGTATATACGTTGACATCAGGTACTGCAGGATATACGTTGACCCCAGGTACTGAGGTATATACGTTGATATTAAGTACTGCAGCATATACGTTGATACCAGGTACTGCAGTATATTCGTTGATACCAGGTACTGCAGAATATACGTTGATACCAGGTACCACAGTGTATACGTTGATACCAGGTACTGCAGTATATACGTTGATTCCAGGTACTGCAGTATATACGTTGATACCCGGTACTGTTGTATATACGTTGACATCAGGTACTGCAGTATATACGTTGACCCCAGGTACTGCAGTGTATACGTTGATATTAGGTACTGCAGTATATACGTTGATACCAGGTACTGCAGTATATACGTTGATAGCAGGTACTGCAGTATATACGTTGATACCAGGTACTGCAGTACATATGTTGATACCAGGTACTGTGGTATATACGTTTACACCAGGTACTGCAGTATATACGTGGATAACAGATACTGCAGTACATACGTTGATAATAGGTACTGTGGTATATACGTTTATACATGGTACTGCAGTATATACTTTGATACCAGGTACTGCAGTATATACGTTGATACCAGGTTCTGTAGTATATACGTTGATAACATATACTGCAGTATATACGTTGATACCAGGTACTGCAGTACATACGTTGATGCCAGGTACTGTGGTATATACGTTGACACCAGGTACTGCAGTATATACGTTGATACCAGGTACTGCAGTATATACGTTGGCACCAGGTACTGCAGTATATACGTTGACACCAGGTACTGCAGTATATACGTTTTTACCAGGTACTGCAGTATATACGTTGATACCAGGTACTGCAGTATATACGTTGATACCAGGTACTGTAGTATATACGTTGACATCAGGTACTGCAGGATATACGTTGACCCCAGGTACTGAGGTATATACGTTGATCTTAAGTACTGCAGCATATACGTTGATACCAGGTACTGCAGTATATTCGTTGATACCAGGTACTGCAGAATATACGTTGATACCAGGTACCACAGTGTATACGTTGATACCAGGTACTGCAGTATATACGTTGATGCCAGGTACTGCAGTATATTCGATGATACCATGTACTGCAGTATATACGTTGATAACAGATACTGCAGTATATGCGTTGATACCAGGTACTGCAGTATATACGTTGATACCAGGTACTGCAGCACATACGTTGACACCAGGTACTGCAGTATATATGTTGCTACCAGGTCCTGCAGTATATACGTTGATACCAGGTACTGCAGTATATACGTTGATACCAGGTACTGCAGTATATACGTTGATATCAGGTACTGCAGTATATACGTAGATACCAGGTACTGCAGTATATACGTTGAAACCAGGTACTGCAGTACATACGTTGATACCAGGTACTGTGGTATATACGTTTACACCAGGTACTGCAGTATATATGTTGCTACCAGGTCCTGCAGTATATACGTTGATACCAGGTACTGCAGTATATACGTTGATACCAGGTACTGCAGTATATAAGTTGATACCAGGTACTGCAGTATATACGTAGATACCAGGTACTGCAGTATATACGTTGATACCAGGTACTGCAGTATATACGTAGATACCAGGGACTGCAGTATATACGTTGATACCAGGTACTGCAGTACATACGTTGATACCAGGTACTGTGTTATATACGTTGACACCAGGTACTGCAGTATATATGTTGCTACCAGGTCCTGCAGTATATACGTTGATACCAGGTACTGCAGTATATACGTTGATACCAGGCACTGCAGTATATACGTAGATACCAGGTACTGCAGTACATACGTTGATACCAGGTACTGTGGTATATACGTTTACACCAGGTACTGCAGTATATACGTTGATACCAGGTACTGTAGTATATACGCTGATAACAGATACTGCAGTATATACGTTGATACCAGGTACTGCAGTACATACGTTGATACCAAGTACTGCAGTATATACGTTGACACCAGGTACTGCAGTACATACCTTGATACCAGGTACTGCAGTATATACGTTGGTACCAGGTACTGCAGTATATACGTTGACACAAGGTACTGCAGTATATACGTTGATACCAGGTACAGCAGTATATTCGTTGATACCAGGTACTGCAGTATATACGTTGATACCAGGTACTGCAGTATATACGTTGATACCAGGTACTACAGTATATACGTTGATACAATGTACTGCAGTATATACGTTGATACCAGGTACTGTTGTATATACGTTGACATCAGGTACTGCAGTATATACGTTGACACCAGACTGCAGTACATACCTTGATACCATGTACTGCAGTATATACGTTGGCACCAGGTACTGCAGTATATACGTTGACACCAGGTACTGCAGTATATACGTTGATACCAGGTACTGCAGTATATGCGTTGATACCAGGTACAGCAGTATATTCGTTGATACCAGGTACTGCAGTATATACGTTGATACCAGGTACTGCAGTATATACGTTGATACCAGGTACTACAGTATATACGTTGATACCAGGTACTGCAGTATATACGTTGATACCCGGTACTGTTGTATATACGTTGACATCAGGTACTTGACTTAAGAAATCAGTTTACGAGAGTGAGCAAGAGAGACAAGGTTACGGCTGTTAGGGCGCTCCCCACATTATCCCTACTGAGTTCGTCACGGCCACGCTAGCTGGAGATTCGTCTGTAAAAACTTGCATTTGTGGTCACAGAGGTGCCTGTGCTAACCTTCCTATGGTGTAGAAATATACCTAGTTGGATGAATCTTATTGTGGCTAGCTGGTCTAGTGGTTAGCGCGACGGGCATGAGTTTTGAGACTCTATGACCGCGGGTTCAATCCCGGCCGGGGGTATGGTTTACATCAGGTACTGCAGTATATACGTTAACCCCAGGTACTGCAGTGTATACGTTGATATTAGGTACTGCAGTATATACGTTGATACCAGGTACTGCAGTATATACGTTGATACCAGGTACTGCAGTATATATGTTTATACCAGGTACTGCAGTACATACGTTGATACCAGGTACTGTGGTATATACGTTTACACCAATTACTGCAGTATATACGTTGATAACAGATACTGCAGTACATACGTTGATATCAGGTACTGTGGTATATTCGTTTATACATGGTACTGCAGTATATACGTTGATACCAGGTACTGCAGTATATACGTTGATACCAGGTACTGTAGTATATACGTTGATAACATATACTGCAGTATATACGTTGATACCAGGTACTGCAGTATATACGTTGGCACCAGGTACTGCAGTGTATACGTTGACACCAGGTACTGCAGTATATACGTTGATACCAGGTACTGCAGTATATTCGTTGATACCAGGTACTGCAGTATATACGTTGATACCAGGTACTGCAGTATATACGTTGATACCAGGTACTGCAGTATATACGTTGATACCAGGTACTGTAGTATATACGTTGACATCAGGTACTGCAGGATATACGTTGACCCCAGGTACTGCAGTATATACGTTGATATTAGGTACTGCAGTATATACGTTGATACCAGGTACTGCAGTATATTCGTTGATACCAGGTACTGCAGAATATACGTTGATACCAGGTACCACAGTGTATACGTTGATACCAGGTACTGCAGTATATACGTTGATACCAGGTACTGCAGTATATTCGATGATACCATGTACTGCAGTATATACGTTGATAACAGATACTGCAGTATATGCGTTGATACCAGGTACTGCAGTATATACGTTGATACCAGGTACTGCAGCACATACGTAGATACAAGGTACTGTGTTATATACGTTGACACCAGGTACTGCAGTATATATGTTGCTTCCAGGTCCTGCAGTATATACGTTGATACCAGGTACTGCAGTATATACGTTGATACCAGGTACTGCAGTATATACGTTGATACCAGGTACAGCAGTATATTCGTTGATACCAGGTACTGCAGTATATACGTTGATACCAGGTACTGCAGTATATACGTTGATACCAGGTACTACAGTATATACGTTGATACCAGGTACTGCAGTATATACGTTGATACCCGGTACTGTTGTATATACGTTGACATCAGGTACTTGACTTAAGAAATCAGTTTACGAGAGTGAGCAAGAGAGACAAGGTTACGGCTGTTAGGGCGCTCCCCACATTATCCCTACTGAGTTCGTCACGGCCACGCTAGCTGGAGATTCGTCTGTAAAAACTTGCATTTGTGGTCACAGAGGTGCCTGTGCTAACCTTCCTATGGTGTAGAAATATACCTAGTTGGATGAATCTTATTGTGGCTAGCTGGTCTAGTGGTTAGCGCGACGGGCATGAGTTTTGAGACTCTATGACCGCGGGTTCAATCCCGGCCGGGGGTATGGTTTACATCAGGTACTGCAGTATATACGTTGACCCCAGGTACTGCAGTGTATACGTTGATATTAGGTACTGCAGTATATACGTTGATACCAGGTACTGCAGTATATACGTTGATACCAGGTACTGCAGTATATATGTTTATACCAGGTACTGCAGTACATACGTTGATACCAGGTACTGTGGTATATACGTTTACACCAATTACTGCAGTATATACGTTGATAACAGATACTGCAGTACATACGTTGATATCAGGTACTGTGGTATATTCGTTTATACATGGTACTGCAGTATATACGTTGATACCAGGTACTGCAGTATATACGTTGATACCAGGTACTGTAGTATATACGTTGATAACATATACTGCAGTATATACGTTGACACCAGGTACTGCAGTATATACGTTGGCACCAGGTACTGCAGTGTATACGTTGACACCAGGTACTGCAGTATATACGATGATACCAGGTACTGCAGTATATTCGTTGATACCAGGTACTGCAGTATATACGTTGATACCAGGTACTGCAGTATATACGTTGATATCAGGTACTGCAGTATATACGTTGATACCAGGTACTGTAGTATATACGTTGACATCAGGTACTGCAGGATATACGTTGACCCCAGGTACTGCAGTATATACGTTGATATTAGGTACTGCAGTATATACGTTGATACCAGGTACTGCAGTATATTCGTTGATACCAGGTACTGCAGAATATACGTTGATACCAGGTACCACAGTGTATACGTTGATACCAGGTACTGCAGTATATACGTTGATACCAGGTACTGCAGTATATTCGATGATACCATGTACTGCAGTATATACGTTGATAACAGATACTGCAGTATATGCGTTGATACCAGGTACTGCAGTATATACGTTGATACCAGGTACTGCAGCACATACGTAGATACAAGGTACTGTGTTATATACGTTGACACCAGGTACTGCAGTATATATGTTGCTTCCAGGTCCTGCAGTATATACGTTGATACCAGGTACTGCAGTATATACGTTGATACCAGGTACTGCAGTATATACGTTGATACCAGGTACTGCAGTATATACGTAGATACCAGGTACTGCAGTATATACGTTGATACCAGGTACTGCAGTACATACGTTGATACCAGGTACTGTGGTATATACGTTTACACCAGGTACTGCAGTATATACGTTGATACCAGGTACTGCAGTATATACGTTGATACCAGGTACTGTAGTATATACGTTGATAACAGATACTGCAGTATATACGTTGGTACCAGGTACTGCAGTACATACGTTGATACCAGGTACTGCAGTATATACGTTGACACCAGGTACTGCAGTACATACCTTGATACCAGGTACTGCAGTATATACTTTGGTACCAGGTACTGCAGTATATACGTTGACACCAGGTACTGCTCTCAGTAGTAGTAACCAGTTACCAGTAACCAGTGTACCAGTAGTTGACTCACTACCAACCGTCTCTGCCTGAGTCACTGTCTGAATTCATATTGTGCTGACCATAGCAGTATTCAAAGACCCCCTCACATATGGGTACTGTGGGCGGCCAGTCAGTTTACGAGAGTGAGCAAGAGAGACAAGGTTATGGCTGTAAGGGCGCTCCCCACATTATCCCTAATATACGTACTACCAGCCTACGTGAGTATTACTTTACCCAATCCACGTGTTCGAACTCCCACATGATAAATGGTGACAGCGGTGGGATGAGATGACTCTCGCTGGCGCTCTGCGCGCACTCCACTCTACCCACGAAGGTGGCTTGATAAGCCACTATGCCACGAATGGTGACAACCACTCTTAGCATCCAACAGGGAGCACAAAGCGATATAGACAATACTTCAGAGGAACTTGGCTTACTTCTTACTGCGTGGCTTACTTCTCTCTCAGCTGGGTTAGAAGCTTGGTTGGCTGACTGGCTTACCCCACGAGAATGGCTGACTGGAAGACGTGTAACGATGCATAAAGCACGGAGGAGCAGGTGGATGACAGGAGACAGGCTGGATGATAGGCTGAGGCATGCTGACTAGCGTTCACTTCCACAGTCTGGCTTATTGGCTGGCTTAATTGGAAAATCCGGGTCAACCCCTCGGAGATTGAAGCAATTAGCACATGAACTAAGCCAGGAAGCTTGAAACGGCTGCAACAGGCTTGCAGGTTGGAGGTGGTGAGTGAGGGTAAGCGGCTAGCTGGAGGTTCACCTTTGACCCGCCGGCTACTCACAAACAGTCTTCTAACGTCTTGAATTACCCGTAAAAACTTAATCCACGCTCCACACCGCTGTCACCATTTATCATGTGGGAGTTCGAACACATGGATTGGGTAAAGTAATACTCACGTAGGCTGATAGTACGTATATTACGGAACAAACGTCGTAAAGCCATTGCTTTACCAGGTGAGAAGATGGGTATAACGAACTTATTGTCCCATCGTATTCCACTTGAACCTGGTACTAGACCTATCTACATACCTGCGTACAGAATGCCTCATTCACAAGTTGCAGTCGCAGAAGAATTGATCAATCAAATGCTTGATGATTGAGTTATTGCACCTAGCAATTCACCTTGAAATGCACCCTTGATACTAGTACCTAAGAAGGATGGTACTTTTCGCCCAGTAATTGACTTTAGGAAGTTAAACGCGAAAACTATCCCAGATCGCTTCCCACTTCCTGTACTGGGTGATCTTTTACGTAATATCGGAGATAACAAAGTCTTTTCAACCCTGGATTTGTTACAAGGGTTTTGGCAAGTCCCTCTTCACGAGGACAGCCAAGAGCTAACTGCATTCTCCACTCCTACAGGTCATTATCACTTCCTCCGTATGGCGTTTGGATTACGATCTTCCCCTATCACGTTCTCAAGGCTCATGACTAATATCTTTAAAGGTCTCATAGGTAATGCACTTATGGTGTACTTAGATGACGTAATCGTCATGTCTAAAGACGTGGATACACACTTGAAGAGACTTGATGTAGTACTTGGTAAGCTTGAAGAAGCCAATTTAAAGATCAAACTGTCTAAATGTCAATTTTTCAGATCAGAAATTAAGTTTCTTGGTCACGTAGTCACTCCTAGAGGGGTTACGACTGACCAAAGTAAAGTAACTGCAGTACTAAATTTTCCAACACCTAACACTGCTGATGCCATAAGATCCTTTGTGGGCTTAGCAGGTTTTTATAGATCTTTCATTGCCAATTTTTCTTCCATAGCTGCTCCTCTAACTGAGTTGCTTAAGAAAGATGCTCCTTTTGTTTGGACCTTCCGTCAAGAAAGAGCATTCCAAACTCTAAAAGAAAAGCAAACATCTGCTCCAATTTTGAAATTTCCAGATTTTTCTAAGCTCTTCTATCTGACAACTGATGCTAGTTCAATTGGCATAGGTGCCGTACTAGCTCAGAAGACCGATGGCAAGTACAACGCAGTTGCATTTGCTAGCCGAATCCTTACGAAGGCTGAACGTAATTATACAGTAACTGAGCAAGAAGCTTTAGCAATAGTATGGTCTTTAAAGCACTTCCGAGACATTATTTATCAGTACTCTGTTCATGTCTTGACAGAACATGCTTCACTGATACCCTTATTCCAGAACAAACAACCTACTGGAAGGTTAGCCAGATGCACCTTGACTATCCAAGAGTTCAATCCCACCTTTGAGCATTTACCTGGCAAGTCAAATGTAGTCGCAGATGCCTTATCGCGACATGTTAGTATAGTAACTGCAGACCCTCCATTTAGTGCTGAAGATGTAAAGAATGCTCAACGAACAGATCCCATGTGGTCTGGTGTGATTCGATTCCTGCTCCAGGAAGATCTTATTCTGACTGTGAAGCCACCAGCACCCATCAGTGACTTTGTCATGAACCAAGAATTACTGTATCGAACAGCCGAGTTGGGTACTCCTAGCAGAAGAGTATACCAGTTAGTAATTCCACAGTCACTAGTGAATGTAGCCTTACAACTAGTTCACGATGTACAAGGTGTTGCACACCCTGGTATGGATCGTTCAGTAAAACAAGCCAGATTGAAATACTTTTGGCCTCATATGGCAACTGATATTTCTGAGTATGTTAAGAAATGTAGTGTCTTCATGCAATATAAAGGCAATGCTAATGGCCCTAATCCAATCCAAGTGTATCCAACTACTAGCGAACCTTGGGAAAGAGTTGCGCTAGATTTGTTAACTAATTTCCAATGTTCCCTCCAAGGTAACAAACATCTGTGTGTTATGGTAGACCATTTCACCAGATATTGTGAGTTAGTTCCTATTACAGATAAGACTGCCGAGACAGTAGCTAAAGCGTTTAAAGAACGCATTATCTGCAGGCATACCACCCCTAAGTCCCTAGTAACAGATAATGGAGGTGAATTCTGTAATGAGATTCTTGAAAATTTGTGTACCTTGTACAAGATCTCTAAATCCACCATTGTTCCTCATCATCCTGCCAGCAATGGGTTAGCAGAACGAACCAATAAAAAAGTACTTGATGTCTTGAGAGCCACTATCAATCAAAACAGTGAAACTTGGGATGAAGTTATACCTGATGTGCAGTGTGCTATAAATTCTGCTTACAATGTTTCTATAGGTGACACTCCACATTATGCATTGTATGGTGTAGATAAACGTTTGCCTTATGAGTTGTTATATTCTAATCCGAAACCAAATTACAACCCTGATGATTTCATAGCAACTCGTACCAGCTTAGCTCAAAGTGTTTTTAGAAGAATCCGTGAAACACTTCATAAATCAACAGCAGAATTTACAAGAGTCGCAAACACTCGAGCAAAGCCATCCAAAATCAAAGTAGGTTCGAGAGTTATGCTGATTAACTTTAACAAAACGTCTGCAATGCCAAAGCTTGATCAAAAGTTTGTTGGTCCTTATCGAGTAGTTGAACATATCACTGGTAATAAGTATAAGGTTAGAGAGATTAGTACTGGTTAGTATAAAGAATCGCATTTAGATCATATGAAGTTAGTATGTGATGATAATGAAGTTCCAACCCAGACTAATGTGACAGACTCTAACAATCCTCCTGATCCTGTACTCTCTTCCTCTGATACTCAGTCAGACGATCAACCTGAATGTCGTTATTCCCTACGTACACGACAGGTATTGAGAAATCCTCAAATATCATTTGTAACATCCAATTCAGATTTGCCTCAAATACAGCATGAGTTAGCTAATGCAACAGAGTTTGATCCTCCCAGAGATGACACCCATTCTGCATATGTCAATCTCACCCTAGCAGAGTTGGGGTTAAATGTAAATAACCTGTATAGATGAATAATTACAGTATCAACTTATCAGTATTCAAGAATTTTTTTTTTTGTGTTCATGTTCTCTCCGCATTCTGAGAGTTAACAGTCTAGATTTGAGTGAACCGAATCTACCTTTCTGTTAAACCTTTCTTTGTATATATTCCTTCCTCAGAATCCGTAGATCACACGAATACAGATCGATCGATCAATTTTTTTTTTTATCTCTATTGTGTAATCTCAACGTTGAGTTTTAAGTTGTGCTATATTATACCTTGTATTGCATTACAGTTTCAGTTACGTAAGCTTCCATTCCAATGTTCTACTTATGTATGTTATAATGTTTAATTGTTGTGTACTTTGACATTGTATAGAATCAGCCCAAGCCGTACACCTGCCATCTCTAGTTTGTATTAGTTGTATGTCGGGACGACATACGTTAGCGTCGCCGAGCTCTCAGTAGTAGTAACCAGTTACCAGTAACAAGTGTACCAGTAGTTGACTCACTACCAACCGTCTCTGCCTGAGTCACTGTCTGAATTCATATTGTGCTGACCATAGCAGTATTCAAAGACCCCCTCACATATGGGTACTGTGGGCGGCCAGTCAGTTTACGAGAGTGAGCAAGAGAGACAAGGTTACGGCTGTAAGGGCGCTCCCCACATTGTCCGTAATATATGTACTACCAGCCTACGTGAGTATTACTTTACCCAATCCACGTGTTCGAACTCCCACATGATACTGAAGTATATACGTTGATACCAGGTACTGCAGTATATACGTTGATACCAGGTACAGCAGTATATTCGTTGATACCAGGTACTGCAGTATATACGTTGATACCAGGTACTGCAGTATATACGTTGATACCAGGTACTGCAGTATGTACGTTGATACCAGGTACTGCAGTATATACGTTGATATCAGGTACCACAGTGTATACGTTGATACCAGGAACTGCAGTATATACGTTGATACCAGGTACTGCAGTATATTCGATGATACCATGTACTGCAGTATATACGTTGATAACAGATACTGCAGTATATACGTTGATACCAGGTACTGCAGTATATACGTTGATACCAGGTACTGTGTTATATACGTTGACACCAGGTACTGTAGTATATATACGTTGATACCAGATACTGCAGTATATACGTTGATACCAGATACTGCAGTATATACGTTGATACCAGGTACTGCAGCATATACGTTGATACCAGGTACTGCAGTATATACGTTGATACCAGGTACTGCAGTATATACGTTGATACAAGGTACTGCAGTATATACGTTGATACCAGGTACTGCAGTATACACGTTGATATTAGGTACTGCAGTATATACGTTGATACCAGGTACTGCAGTATATACGTTGATACCAGGTACTGCAGTATATACGTTGATACCAGGTGCCACAGTGTATACGTTGATACCAGGTACTGCAGTATACACGTTGATATTAGGTACTGCAGTATATACGTTGATACCAGGTACTGCAGTATATACGTTGATACCAGGTACTGCAGTATACACGTTGATATTAGGTACTGCAGTATATACGTTGATACCAGGTACTGCAGTATATACGTTGATACCAGGTGCCACAGTGTATACGTTGATACCAGGTACTGCAGTATACACGTTGATATTAGGTACTGCAGTATATACGTTGATACCAGGTACTGCAGTATATACGTTGATACCAGGTACTGCAGTATACACGTTGATATTAGGTACTGCAGTATATACGTTGATACCAGGTACTGTAGTATATACGTTGATACCAGGTGCCACAGTGTATACGTTGATACCAGGTACTGCAGTATACACGTTGATATTAGGTACTGCAGTATATACTTTGATACCAGGTACTGCAGTATATACGTTGATACCAGGTACTGCAGTATACACGTTGATATTAGGTACTGCAGTATATACGTTGATACCAAGTACTGCAGTATATACGTTGATACCAGGTACTGCAGTATATACGTTGATACCAGGTACTGCAGTATATACGTTGAAACCAGGTACTGCAGTATATACGTTGATACCAGGTGCCACAGTGTATACGTTGATACCAGGTACTGCAGTATACACGTTGATATTAGGTACTGCAGTATATACGTTGATACCAGGTACTGCAGTATATACGTTGATACCAGGTACTGCAGAATACACGTTGATATTAGGTACTGCAGTATATACGTTGATACCAGGTACTGCAGTATATACGTTGATACCAGGTGCCACAGTGTATACGTTGATACCAGGTACTGCAGTATACACGTTGATATTAGGTACTGCAGTATATACGTTGATACCAGGTACTGCAGTATATACGTTGATACCAGGTACTGCAGTATACACGTTGATATTAGGTACTGCAGTATATACGTTGATACCAGGTACTGCAGTATATACGTTGATACCAGGTACTGCAGTATATACGTTGATACCAGGTACTGCAGTATATACGTTGATACCAGGTACTGCAGTATATACGTTGATACCAGGTGCCACAGTGTATACGTTGATACCAGGTACTGCAGTATACACGTTGATATTAGGTACTGCAGTATATACGTTGATACCAGGTACTGCAGTATATACGTTGATACCAGGTACTGCAGTATACACGTTGATATTAGGTACTGCAGTATATACGTTGATACCAGGTACTGCAGTATATACGTTGATACCAGGTGCCACAGTGTATACGTTGATACCAGGTACTGCAGTATACACGTTGATATTAGGTACTGCAGTATATACGTTGATACCAGGTACTGCAGTATATACGTTGATACCAGGTACTGCAGTATACACGTTGATATTAGGTACTGCAGTATATACGTTGATACCAGGTACTGCAGTATATACGTTGATACCAGGTACTGCAGTATATACGTTGATACCAGGTGCCACAGTGTATACGTTGATACCAGGTACTGCAGTATACACGTTGATATTAGGTACTGCAGTATATACGTTGATACCAGGTACTGCAGTATATATGCTGATACCAGGTACTGCAGTATATACGTTGATACCAGGTGCCACAGTGTATACGTTGATACCAGGTACTGCAGTATACACGTTGATATTAGGTACTGCAGTATATACGTTGATACCAGGTACTGCAGTATATACGTTGATACCAGGTACTGCAGTATACACGTTGATATTAGGTACTGCAGTATATACGTTGATACCAGGTACTGCAGTATATACGTTGATACCAGGTACTGCAGTATATACGTTGATACCAGGTGCCACAGTGTATACGTTGATACCAGGTACTGCAGTATACACGTTGATATTAGGTACTGCAGTATATACGTTGATACCAGGTACTGCAGTATATATGTTGATACCAGGTACTGCAGTATATACGTTGATACCAGGTGCCACAGTGTATACGTTGATACCAGGTACTGCAGTATACACGTTGATATTAGGTACTGCAGTATATACGTTGATACCAGGTACTGCAGTATATACGTTGATACCAGGTACTGCAGTATATACGTTGATACCAGGTGCCACAGTGTATACGTTGATACCAGGTACTGCAGTATACACGTTGATATTAGGTACTGCAGTATATACGTTGATACCAGGTACTGCAGTATATACGTTGATACCAGGTACTGCAGTATATACGTTGATACCAGGTGCCACAGTATATACGTTGATACCAGGTACTGCAGTATACACGTTGATATTAGGTACTGCAGTATATACGTTGATACCAGGTACGTAGGAGATACTGAGACATCTAATACTGGGTGATGTATCATGACTTAAGACTGTACTAGTTTAGTTTTTTTGTTTAATGCCCCTCAAGGGAGGTGCCTTGATGCTGGTGAGGGGCTCTTGATCTAGGGAATTGGATCTGTGCTCCAGTTCCCTGAATTAAACCTGCATACCTTCCATCCCCTCCATATGCGCTGCGTATTTCTACGGGTTTAGCGCCTCCCTGTGATTATAATAATGTTAATTTAGTTAATATCTTTATTATGCACACTAGACCTAATGTGGGTGGTAGTCAGAGGATTACAGAGGTACATAATAGGTCCAGGGACTGTACCTCAACATTACAGAGGTACATAATGGGTCCAGGGACTGGACTCCAAAGTTTTGATAGCTGAACAAAGTACAAAATTTAATGTATCATGTAAGTAATTAAGTTTGCTTACTTACTTACGTTTATACATGGCTACAATCATGAACAAATTATAGAGTAATGAACGATCCACACTTCCACACCCGGTCATAAGTGAGTTATTGGTGCAAATATTGATTGTTGAGTCACACACACACACACACACACACACACACACACACACACACACACACACACACACACACACACACACACACACATACACACACACACACACAGAGCGGCCAGTGAAGAGGCGAGAAAAGGAGCTATGACTCGACCCCTCCAACCACAACTTGGTGAGTACACACACACACATATAGGCCTGACGACACTGGAGGACAGGAGGGTTAGGGGAGACATGATAACGACATACAAAATATTGCGAGGAATAGATAAAGTGGACAGAGACAGGATGTTCCAGAGAGGGGACACAGAAACAAGGGGTCACAATTGGAAGTTGAAGACTCAGATGAGTCAAAGGGATCTTAGGAAGTATTTCTTCAGTCACAGAGTTGTCAGGAAGTGGAACAGTCTGGAAAGTGAGCTAGTGGAGGCAGGAACCATACATAGCTTTAAGACGAGGTATGATAAAGCTCATGGAGCAGGGAGAGAGAGGGCCTAGTATTGTTCAGTGAAGAGGAGGGGACAGGAGCTGAGTCTCGACCCCTGCAACTACAATTAGGTGAGTACGAGTGCGCGCACATACACACACGAGCGCACACACATATACACGAGCGCAAACACACACACACACACGAACATACACACAATCACACGAGGATCAGGCAGAACTACAGAGGGATCTGGACAGCCTGCAGACCTGGTACAGAAATTGGCTCCTGGAGTTCAACCTCACAGTACTCGCTTCCATCTTGTTCCTCATCCTCATATCTGACATAGACAAGGATGTCAGCCACAGCACCATGTCTTCCTTTGCAGATGACACCCGAATCTGCATGACAGTGTCTTCCATTGCAGACACTGCAAGGCTCCAGGCGGACATCAACCAAATCTTTCAGTGGGCTGCAGAAAACAATATGAAGTTCAACGATGAGAAATTTCAATTGCTCAGATATGGTAAACACGAAGAAATTAAATCTTCATCAGAGTACAAAACAAATTCTGGCCACAAAATAGAGCGAAACACCAACGTCAAAGACCTGGGAGTGATCATGTCGGAGGATCTCACCTTCAAGGACCATAACATTGTATCAATCGCAGCTGCTAGAAAAATGACAGGATGGATAATGAGAACCTTCAAAACTAGGGAGGCCAAGCCCATGATGACACTCTTCAGGTCACTTGTTCTATCTAGGCTGGAATATTGTTGCACACTAACAGCACCTTTCAAGGCAGGTGAAATTGCTGACCTAGAAAATGTACAGAGAACTTTCACGGCGCGCATAACGGAGATAAAACACCTCAATTATTGGGAGCGCTTGAGGTTTCTAAACCTGTATTCCCTGGAACGCAGACGGGAGAGATACATGTTTATATACACCTGGAAAATCCTAGAGGGACTAGTACCGAACTTGCACACGAAAATCACTCACTACGAAAACAAAAGACTTGGCAGACGATGCACCATCCCCCCAATGAAAAGCAGGGGTGTCACTACCACGTTAAGAGACCATACAATAAGTGCCAGGGGCCCGAGACTGTTCAACTGTCTCCCAGCATACATAAGGGGTATTACCAATAGACCCCTGGCAGTCTTCAAGCTGGCAATGGACAAGCACCTAAAGTCGGTACTTGACCAGCCGGGCTGTGGCTCGTACGTTGGTTTGCGTGCAGCCAGCAGTAACAGCCTGTTTGATCAGGCTCTGATCCACCAGGAGGCTTGGTCGCAGACCGGGCCGTGGGGGCGTTGACCCCCGGAACTCTCTCCAGGTAAACTCCATGTAAACTCACCAAGTGCAAAGTCATGCAGATTGGGGAAGGGCAAAGAAGGCCACAGAGAGAGTACAGTCTAGGGGTCCAGAGCCTATAAACCTCACTCAAGGAAAAGGATCTTGGAGTGAGTATAACACCAGGCACATCTCCTGAGGCGCACATCAACCAAATAACTGCTGCACCATTCGGGCGCCTGGCAAACCTAAAAACAACAACATTCCGACATCTAAATAAGGAGTCATTCAGGACCCTGTACACTGTGTACGTTAGGCCCATATTGGAATATGTAGCGCCAGTTTGGAACCCTCACCTAGCCAAGCATGTAAGGAAACTAGAGAAAGTGCAAAGGTTTGCAACAAGACTAGTCCCGGAGCTAAGGGGTATGTCCTTCGAGGAGAAGAGGGAAATCAACCTGATGACACTGGAAGACAGGAGAGATAGGGAGGATATGATAATAACATATAAAATACTGAGAGGAATCTACAAGATGGACAGAGACAGGATGTTCCAGAGATGGGACAAAGCAACAAGGGGTCACAATTGAAAGTTGAAGACTCAGATGAGTCAAAGGGATGTTAGGAAGTATTTCTTCAGTCATAGAGTTGTCAGGCAGTGGAATAGCCTAGAAAGTGACGTAGTGGAGGCAGGAACCATACATAGTTTTATGACGAGGTTTGATAAAGCTCATGGGGCAGGGAGAGAGAGGACCTAGTAGCGTTCAGTGAAGAGGCGGGGCCAGGAGCTGTGTCTCGATCCCTGCAACTACAATTAGGTAAGTACAAATAGGTGAGTACACATACACACACACACACGCACACACACACACGTGGTAATGCTTTATTTACAGTGAACAAAGTCAGGGTATTCTCCAGAATGGTCAGTAATGTTCCACTGTGGATAAAATACTTTGTCATGTCTTGAACACTTCTGAGTGAGTTGTCTCTAAATTCATTAATTTTATCGCACTCCAGTACATAATGACGCAAGGTGTGACAATAATCCATCTGGCAAAGTTTACATTTCGTTTGGTCTACATCTGGTGGTGTTGATTTAACCTGCCAAAGATACTTGTAACCCAGCCGGAGCCGGGCGGTAGTGACATCCAAGAGTCTGCTTATGTTATTGGATGCACCATAGACATGTGGCTCCTCCTGCATGATAGAATGATGATATGTGGACTGACTGGTGTCACTCTCCCTCAGTCTTATGTCAATAAAGTTCACTTGAAGTTCTTTTCGTATTATTGTTCTCAAACTGCTAACTGACAACCAAGATTGTAATCTACTCCCTCTTGGAAAGCATACAGCTTAGCCAATTTATCAGTTCTATCATGCATCTGAAGACCAATGTGAGTAGGAATCCACAGTATGTGCACTCTGACTCCACTGTCCACACAAGCATGCCACAATTTATACTTAATGAGTTGAGAGCATTTATGTATGACAGAGAATCAGTTACAATTAAACTGTCAATCTTAGATACATAGATGCATTTTAGTGCAAGGAGTATGGCAAACGGTTCTGTTTGAAGGGTAGAGGCCCAGTTATTGATGCGTGCTCCAATTTCTTTAAGAGAGCCATCACTCTGTACGACAACAGCAACACTACCAGCTGCACCAGTGTACGACAACAGCAACACTACCAGCTGCACCAGTGTACGACAACAGCAACACTACCAGCTGCACCAGTGTACGACAACAGCAACACTACCAGCTGCACCAGTGTACGACAACAGCAACACTACCAGCTGCACCAGTGGATTGGTGAACAGAACCATCAACGTAAATATTTTTTGAGTGTGCTGTGTGACTAAGTTATCAATACAGCTTAAGGCATCATGTTTGGCTTCAAGGCGAAGCTTTGGTTGTGATTTAAGAAGTATTTTGAGGGGTTGTATATACTGTGACTTTAAGTACTGTAAATGAACCATTGACATCAGTTACTGTAGGTGAACCTTTGACATCAGGTACTGCAAGTGAACCTTTGACATTAGATACTGTAGGTAAGTCTTTGACATCAAGTACTGTATGTAAGCCTTTGACATTAGATATTGTTGGTGAACCTTTGACATCAGGTACTGCAGGTGAGCGTTTGGCATCAGGTACTGTATGTGAACGCTGACAGCTGGACAGGGACAGCCTAAGTAACAGAAAGCCTGTAAGAACATAAACACAGAAGCCAGCAGAGACCAGATGTTGATAGGACGGGTAGAAGGAGAGAGTAGACGTGTAGACGGCGGTGAAGATGGCAGTATCTAGCAGGGGCCACAACACTTCCAGGATGGCCAGCAGTGAAAAATATCTACCAATCTCCTCCCCATCACACAGCTACAACAAACAATAAATATTAGTTGTTATTATTACTTTGCTCTTGCTTCCAGCAGAAAAATGGATCAAATCTGTCATTATTTCTCATGGTAAAACTTCCAGCAGACAGGAAGGTAGATTATATTTATAATTCTAATTATTTCCAGCCCAAAGATAGATCAAAGAGTTTACTAAAATATCAGTTGTGAACTAAATAAATCTTTATTTTCACTTTCACTTCGTCTCACCTTAGATATTTGGCTCCTTATTGCGATAGTTGGAAGTATGCTTGGCACGATAATAAACACATATATAACCCACCACTGACTGGAAGTGGTAAGAAATCCAAAAGCCAAGTTTTTCACAAACAAAGCAAGGAGTGATGCTGCACCAATCTCACAGTCGTGTAGAGTTAGTCTGCGGAATATTAGTGCAGTACTGAGTACCGCCAGTTGCTCAGCTATCATGCTAAGTGACGAGTACAAACTGTACTGATTCTGATCCCAGTGAAACACTCTACGTGTCCACAGGTACATGTTATGAGGCACAGAACTTAAGTAACCGATCATCAGTGACAGGAGAAGTAGAAGATGACCCCGTGTCCTGCCTGACCGCCTCTTGATGGCTACAACAATTAAATCAATCACATTTCTCGGGTTCCATGGACTTGTTTCTCTCAGTTTGTGCTCAGTAGCCTCTTCTTTATTTTTGTCTTTAACGACTTTAAAAGCCGCAACGAATGCGAGAGTATAGAGAATGAGAGAAGTACTGAAGACTGAAACGAAGCCTCCAATGTCAAAGATCCAGGCTCCAAGAAGTGTTCCAACTGGACCTCCACTGTGCCAGACCACATTCATAACTGTCATACGAATTGTTCTGGACTGATGACTGGTGTTGTCTGCCATGTAACTGTAAGATGCCATGAGAAGCATCACAAAGCCTCCTCCAATACTTTGAAGGAAGGATGCCACCAGAAGAACGTATGGTGACCAAGACATAAATAACGCCTCCAGTAGG
Source organism: Cherax quadricarinatus (assembly GCF_038502225.1). Lineage (NCBI taxonomy): Eukaryota > Metazoa > Arthropoda > Malacostraca > Decapoda > Parastacidae > Cherax > Cherax quadricarinatus. The sequence goes on from NW_027195055.1 coordinate 122,723, forward strand.
TATATTATGGTATAAAGAATGTCTCCAAATAATGAGAGGAGAATTGGGACACGACGGCCTCGCTTGTCGCTCCAGGAAGCAATGAAAGACATCAATATGATTGGGATAACAGTGCTCGCTATCTTCTCATAAAATATGAAGACACTGTCGAGCTGCTGTACCTTCACCTGTAACTGGGAATGCTCCTTGTCGTTAATATTGTTGCAGTCCTGGGTGGAATAGTTCAGCGTCACCCGACAGAACCGATCTAGTTTCATGGTATCTTTAACTACTGTGAGTGTATACAAGGAAACATAATGTACAAATAGTATGGGCTCTATAGTGATTGTTGAGATAGCGTCTAGAGCCGCTTTCTTATGTTGCCTCAGTATACGTGCACATGCCATGGCTGCCCTCAAAACACTGATTCACCTTTGTCAACAACACCTGGCTCCTCACTCACCATGGAAGCCAAGTGTTGATAAAGATCTGTTACTGTATAATCACAAAGGAAAATTGTCTGATACGTAAAAATATTTAGGAAGGTCATATACATAAAAAGAACTTCCTTGATAATGTGTGAACAACATGATATAAATCAATTGGGGAGATGTACCAAACTGACTTGTCTGTCAACTAAATGACAAGTGGTTGTTGCTGGTCAATATCAACCTTGTTGCTAATGAACAGCACACTACATAACTTCTTATTTCCCAAACGTACCTATACCATCACTATGCTATACCATCACTATGCTATACCATCACTACGCTATACCATCACTATGCTATACCATCACTATGCTATACCATCACTATCCTATACCATCACTACGCTATACCATCACTATCCTATACCATCACTACGCTATACCATCACTATCCTATACCATCACTACGCTATACCATCACTATCCTATACCATCACTACGCTATAAAATCACTATCCTATACCATCACTACGCTATACCATCACTATCATATACCATCACTACGCTATACCATCACTATCCTATACCATCACTATCCTATACCATCACTATGCTATACCATCACTATCCTATACCATCACTATGCTATACCATCACTATCCTATACCATCACTATCCTATACCATCACTATGCTATACCATCACTATGCTATACCATCACTATGCTAAACCATCACTATCCTATACCATCACAATGCTATACCATCACTATCCTATACCATCACTATCCTATACCATCACTATGCTATACCATCACTATCCTATACCATCACTATCCTATACCATCACTACGCTATACCATCACTATCCTATACCATCACTATCCTATACCATCACTACGCTATACCATCACTATCCTATACCATCACTATGCTATACCATCACTATGCTATACCATCACTACGCTATACCATCACTATCCTATACCATCACTACGCTATACCATCACTATCCTATACCATCACTACGCTATACCATCACTATCCTATACCATCACTACGCTATACCATCACTATCCTATACCATCACTATCCTATACCATCACTATGCTATACCATCACTATCCTATACCATCACTATGCTATACCATCACTATCCTATACCATCACTATCCTATACCATCACTATGCTATACCATCACTATGCTATACCATCACTATGCTAAACCATCACTATCCTATACCATCACAATGCTATACCATCACTATCCTATACCATCACTATCCTATACCATCACTATGCTATACCATCACTATCCTATACCATCACTATCCTATACCATCACTACGCTATACCATCACTATCCTATACCATCACTACGCTATACCATCACTATCCTATACCATCACTATGCTATACCATCACTATCCTATACCATCACTATGCTATACCATCACTATCCTATACCATCACTATCCTATACCATCACTATGCTATACCATCACTATGCTATACCATCACTATGCTATACCATCACTATCCTATACCATCACAATGCTATACCATCACTATCCTATACCATCACTATCCTATACCATCACTATGCTATACCATCACTATCCTATACCATCACTATGCTATACCATCACTATGCTATACCATCACTATGCTATACCATCACTATCCTATACCATCACAATGCTATACCATCACTATGCTATACCATCACAATGCTATACCATCACAATGTTATACCATCACTATGCTATACCATCACTATACTATACAATCACTATGCTATACCATCACTATGCTATACCATCACTATCCTATACCATCACTATGCTATACCATCACTATGCTATACCATCACTATCCTATACCATCACTATGCTATACCATCACTATGCTATACCATCACTATGCTATACCATCACTATCCTATACCATCACAATGCTATACCATCACTATGCTATACCATCACAATGCTATACCATCACAATGTTATACCATCACTATGCTATACCAGTATTTACCGAGTGTCAGCGTGTCAGCGTGCCTCGTTGTGCTCCGGGTTTTCTCGTGTTTTCACGGTCGCTCTTACGTGCTAGAACTTTAATTTGTGTCATCAATCCTATACGATACATCCCTCTAGCGCCTGGAACCAATCTTGGCCGGAAAACATTATATACTGAGTCAAAAAAGGAGAATTAGTGTGCACTACCTAGCAGAGTTTACTGCCAGAGGGGAATCATAGGCCTGTGTCCCGTGTGAAAAAAATAATAATAATTGAACTTTTCGTATCAGAGGAAAGAAAGTCTCCCTGATAACATTGAGTATACATAGTGTATAGTGTATACTACAGTGGCTCCCTAGTATATTGATGATAAAGGCTAAAGTGTCATTTGAAAACAGGTGAATTTGTAAATGAAGTGATAAGCCTATAGAGGCAGGTGCCAGAAGTCGCCAGAAACTTACCACAGGTCAGCTGTTTTTAATAATCTTCCTGGCCTGCTAGTGTACTCGCATATAATCTAGTGATACCAGTGAAGAGCAGAATACAGTGTTGTAGTAGCAACTAACCAGTATTATAATGGTACTTAGTGGAGTGGAGTGACTTTCATTAGTTTTTTCTTGAAATACCAGACGTTACTGTGAATTTCATATAACCTGTAGTTACCAGCGGTCGCAATATACACAACGAGAAGCAATTATTACTACATAAAAAGCGTCCGTCCTCCAAAATTTGCACCAGTCAACTATAGTGATAATATAGCATTTATTGTGGTGGAGACGGAAAAAAAAATAGAAAAGCTAGATACAGCGATTGATAAACAAGGGTTGAGGTCGACCGTTCGTCACTGTAGGAGCTGCCAGATATCACCGGCTCTTCAACACGCAAGTTATACTTTTGTATCAGTCAAATCACATATTACTCGGGTAGATAATTTCCAGTAGATCCTTCATGTGTTAGCTCAAATCACCGACCAGTATGTTTTAAATAAGTGACCCACTGATCAGATCAGATCGACTGGTCCGAACCCTTGACTGGTCCGAACCCTTGACTGGTCCGAACCCGGGACTGGTTTCAAACGGTTTCGTTGGACAATAAAGCAGACTGTAAACGGATGGGGTTGTAGGAGCCCTTATAAACACAAACATTAAAAATCAGGAACGTGACGGTAAGCTGTCCAATATACAAAAACAGTTAGAAACAGAAATACAAATAGCTAGAGCTTCATTTAAGGTTATTAATAGAATATTCAAGAGGTTGCTAGTAGAATTACAGTAAATCAACCATTCAAATCATTATGAAGCTGTGTGTAGTCTGTGGTCAGTCAAACAAACGGGCTTCCACATGGATAAATTGTCATTTTTGTGGAAATTGGTGTCACGCCCCTTGTGCAGATATTCAAGAACTAGCTACAAGCAGTATTAAAACAGAGAAGTGTTTTTGGGTATGCCCAAATGAGGAAAATCTCTGGACTAAAATCACAAGGGTATTAAAAGAGGACAACATCAAAGCTGCTTTCATAGAAAACCTGGAAGCTTTCTACAACAGATGGGAACATAAAAAGTCTGGGCTGAATGGTACTGCCCTTGATACTGGCCATGTAGTCAGAAACTGTAAGGCTGGAGGTGATGTCCTGGTAGTCAGTAAATGTGGGGCTGATAGTGCTGTCCTGGGAGACAGTAATGGTGAAGCTGGAAGTGCTGTCCTGGGAGACAGAAATGGTGAAGCTGGAGATACTGTCCTGGGAGACAGTAATGGTGAAGCTTGAGATTTTGTCCAGGTAGTCGGGAATTATACGCAGGAAGGAATACATATAAATGACCTCATTGGGGACAGGAGCCATAGTAGGGAAACAAGTGTAGTCAAAGATAAGATAAAACTAATATTGCAAACTAGAAATACCGCAGGAAATAGCAAACAAGAGGACTCCAATAGCAATACTGAGGATAAATTACCAAAAACAACTGGTGGGAGCTCCATTGTTGGTGCTAGGGAGGATAGAAGTAAGACAGGGAAACATGCACCAACAGGGAATACAGTCACAGAAACCCAAGGCAAGCGGAAACTAAGCCTGTGCACATACTATGCACTTGGTATCTGCTGGCATGGGAAATCTGGAAAAAGAGATGGGACGTGCAACTATGACCACCCTAGAAAATGCCATGCCCATATGACAACAGGAAAATGCAAACTCCCTTCCTGTAAGCTTTTTCACCCTGAAATGTGTACCTCTTCAGTACAGGAAAGACTGTGCTATAACTTAAATTGCCAGGCATACCATCAAAAGGGGACAAAAAGATACAAAACATCCAGGCCATGGGAAAACCTGGGTAGCTACAGCCACTCAAGAGGGAGAGGTTTTTTAGTGCCAGGAAGGAAAAAAACTGTCAGGAAATGGCAGAAATCGTACACCAAATCCAGTCATTCCTGGAGTGGAACCACAGTCGATGGCCTCCACTCCAAACCAACAGATACAGATACTAATGCCGGAAAAAAAATCCCCCCCCAGTACCAACAATACCACCAGTCCGATAACATTCTTCTTTGCAAATATACAGGGTCTAAAGCCAGCAACAAACAACAAAATACCTTTCATCCGTGGACTGCTTGCAGAGGCAAAGGCAATGTTCGCGGCTTTCACTGAGACCAACATAAAGGATCACTTGGACAACGAAATATGGATCCCAGGTTACAACCTATACAGATGTGACAGAGTGAACAGGCAAAAGGGGGGGGGGTTGGCCTGTACATTGCAGAGTCACTTGTTTGCACAGAACTGCTTAATGCCTCAAATGATGTAGTGGAAGTTTTAGCAGTAAAGGTCGAGAACCAAAACCTAGTCATTGTGGTAGTCTACAAGCCTCCGGATGCAACATCCCAGCAATTCCAGGAACAGCTGTTAAAAATTGACCACTGTCTGGAAAATCTTCCAGCTCCTGCACCCAACATCTTGCTCCTGGGGGATTTCAACTTAAGGCACCTAAAATGGAGGAATATAGCAAATAATGCAGTAATAACACCAGGAGGCAGCTCTGATGAAAACTCACACTCACACGAGCTTTTAAATCTCTGCACAAAATTCAATTTAAACCAGCAAATAATAGAGCCTACTAGACTGGAGAATACACTAGACCTCATCTTCACTAACAATGATGATCTGATAAGAAATGTCACCATATCAAAAACAATATCCTCCGATCACAACATAATTGAGGTTCAGACATGTATGCGTGTAGCCCCAGACCGACAAAATGAGACTAGTCACGAGGGAGCATTCACCAAATTCAACTTTAATAACAAAAACATAAAGTGGGACCAAGTAAACCAAGTCCTAACCGATATAAGCTGGGAAGATATACTAAGCAACACAGACCCCAACTTATGCCTAGAACAGATTAACTCGGTGGCACTCGATGTATGCACAAGGCTTATTCCTCTAAGAAAAAGGAGGAGTAGATGTAAAATAGAAAGAGACAGGCGCTCCCTTTACAGGCGACGGAAAAGAATAACAGAGCGGCTAAAAGAGGTCAATATATCTGAAATGCGTAGGGAGACACTGGTCAGAGAAATAGCAAGCATCAAACTTAAGCTAAAAGAATCCTTTAGGAGTCAGGAATCGCGGGAAGAACTAAAAGCCATAAATGAAATCGAAAGAAACCCAAAGTATTTCTTCTCCTATGCCAAATCAAAATCGAGAACAACGTCCAGTATTAGGCCCCTACTTAAACAAGATGGGTCCTACACAGATGACAGCAAGGAAATGAGTGAGCTACTCAAGTCCCAGTATGACTCAGTTTTTAGCAAGCCGCTAACCAGACTGAGAGTCAAAGATCAAAATGAATTTTTTATGAGAGCCACAAAATTTGATTAACACAAGCCTATCCGATGTTATCCTGACGCCAAATGACTTCGAACAGGCGATAAATGACATGCCCATGCACTCTGCCCCAGGGCCAGACTAATGGAACTCTGTGTTCATCAAGAACTGCAAGAGCCCCTATCACAAGCCTCTTCCATCCTATGGAGAGGGAGCATGGACACGGGGGTCGTCCCTCAGTTACTAAAAACAACAGATATAGCCCCACTCCACAAAGGGGGCAGTAAAGCGACAGCAAAGAACTACAGACCAATAGCACTAACATCCCATATCATAAAAATCTTTGAAAGGGTCCTAGGAAGCAAGATCACCACCCATCTAAAAACCCATCAGTTACACAACCCAGGGCAACATGGGTTTAGAACAGGTCGCTCCTGTCTGTCTCAACTATTGGATCACTACGACAAGGTCCTAAATGCACTAGAAGCCAAAAAGAATGCAGACGTAATATATACCGACTTTGCAAAAGCCTTCGACAAGTGTGACCATGGCGTAATAGCGCACAAAATGCGTGCTAAAGGAATAACAGGAAAAGTCGGTCGATGGATCTATAATTTCCTCACTAACAGAACACAGAGAGTAGTCGTCAACAGAGTAAAGTCCGAGGCAGCTACGGTGAAAAGCTCTTTCCACAAGGCACAGTACTAGCTCCCATCTTGTTCCTCATCCTCATATCCGACATAGACAAGGATGTCAGCCACAGCACCGTGTCTTCCTTTGCAGATGACACCCGAATCTGCATGACAGTGTCTTCCATTGCAGACACTGCAAGACTCCAGGCGGACATCAACCAAATCTTTCAGTGGGCTGCAGAAAACAATATGAAGTTCAACGATGAGAAATTTCAATTACTCAGATATGGTAAACATGAGGAAATTAAATCTTCATCAGAGTACAAAACAAATTCTGGCCACAAAATAGAGCGAAACACCAACGTCAAAGACCTGGGAGTGATTATGTCGGAGGATCTCACCTTCAAGGACCATAACATTGTATCAATCGCATCTGCTAGAAAAATGACAGGATGGATAATGAGAACCTTCAAAACTAGGGAGACCAAGCCCGTGATGACACTCTTCAGGTCACTTGTTCTATCTAGGCTGGAATATTGCTGCACTCTAACAGCACCTTTCAAGGCAGGTGAAATTGCCGACCTAGAAAATGTACAGAGAACTTTCACGGCGCGGATAACGGAGATAAAACACCTCAATTACTGGGAGCGCTTGAGGTTTCTAAACCTGTATTCCCTGGAACGCAGGAGGGAGAGATACATCATTATATACACCTGGAAAATCCTAGAGGGACTAGTACCGAACTTGCACACGAAAATCACTCACTACGAAAGCAAAAGACTTGGCAGACGATGCACCATCCCCCCAATGAAAAGCAGGGGTGTCACTAGCACGTTAAGAGACCATACAATAAGTGTCAGGGACCCGAGACTGTTCAACTGCCTCCCAGCACACATAAGGGGGATTACCAACAGACCCCTGGCAGTCTTCAAGCTGGCACTGGACAAGCACCTAAAGTCAGTTCCTAATCAGCCGGGCTGTGGCTCGTACGTTGGTTTGCGTGCAGCCAGCAGCAACAGCCTGGTTGATCAGGCGCTGATCCACCAGGAGGCCTGGTCACAGACCGGGCCGCGGGGGCGTTGACCCCCGAAACTCTCTCCAGGTAAACTCCAGGTACCATCACTATGCTACACTATCACTATGCTATACCATCACAATGCTATACCATAACTATGCTATGCCATCACTATGCTATACCATCACTATGCTTTACCATCACTATGCTATACCATCACTATGCCTTACCATCACTATGCTATACCATCACTATGCTATACAATCATTATGCTAAAAAAACACAATGCTATACCATCACTATACTATACCTTCACAATGTTATACCATCACTATGCTATACCATCACAATGCTATACCATAACTATGCTATGCCATCACTATTCTATACCATCACTATGCTATACCATCACTATGCTATACCATCACTATGCTATACCATCACTATGCTATAAAATCACAATACTATACCATCACTATACTACACCTTCACAATGTTATACCATCACTGTGCTATACCATCACTATGCTATACTATCACTATGCTATACCATCACTATACTATACCATCACTTTGCTATACTATCACTATGCTATACCATCACTATGCTATAGTATCACTATGCTATACCATAACTATGCACTACCATCACTATGCTACACCATCACTATGCTGTACCATCGCTATGCTATACCATCACTATGCTATACCATCACTATTCTATCACTATGCTATGCCATCACTATGCTACACCATCACAATGCTATACCATCACAATGTTATACCATCACAATGCTATACCATCACTATGCAATACCATCACTATGTTATACCATCACTATGCTTTACCATCAATATGCTATACCATCACTATGCTATACCATCACTTTGCTATACCTTCACAATGCTATACCACCACAATGCTATACCATCAAAGTGCTATACCATCACATTGTTATACCATCACTATGCTATACCATCACTATGCTATACCATAACTATGATATACCATCACAATGCTATACCATCACAATGCTATACCATCACTATGTTATACCATCACTATACCATCTCTATGCTATACCATCACTATGCTAAACCATCACTGCTATACCATCACTATGCTATACCATAACTATGCTATACCATCACAATGCTATATCATCACAATGCTATACCATCACAATGCTATACCATCGCAGTGTCATACCATTACTATGCTATACCATCACTATGCTATAATATCACTATGCTATTCCATCACAATGCTATACCAGCACAATGCTATACCATAACTATGGTAAACCATCACTATGCTATACCATCACTATGCTATACCATCACAATGCTATACCATCACTATACTATACCCTCACAATATTATGCCATCACTATGCTATACCATCACTATGCTATACTATCACTTTGCATTACCATCACTATTCTATACCATCACTATGCTATACCATCACTATGCTATACTATCACTATGCTACACCATGCCTATGCTATACTATCACTATGGTATTCCATCACTATGCTATACCATCACTACGCTATACCATCACTATGCTATACCATCACTATGCTATACCATAATTATGCTATACCATCACTATGCTATACCATCACTATGCTATACCATCACTAAGCTTTGCCATCACTATACTATACCATCACCATGCTATACCATCACTGCTATACCATCACTGTGCTATACCATCACTATGCTATACCATAACTATGCTGTACCATCACTATGCTTTACAATCATTATGCTATACCATCACTATGCTATACCATCACTGCTATACCATCAGTGTGCTATACCATCACTATGCTATACCATCACTATGCTATACCATCATTATGCTATACCATCACTATGCTATACCATCACCATGCTATACAATCACTATGCTTTACCATCACTATGCTATACCATCACTATGCTATACCATCACTATGCTATACCATCTCTGTGCTATACCATCACTATACTATACCATCACAATGCTATACCATCACTACGCTATTATATCACTATGCTATACCATCACTATGCTATACCATCACTATGCTATGCCATTACTATGCTATACCATCACTATGCTATACTATCACTGTGCTATACCATCACTATGCTATACCATCACTATGCTATACCATCACTATGCTATACCATCACTATGCTTTACCATCACTAAGCTATACCATCACTATGCTATACCATCACTATGCTATACCATCACTATGCTATACCATCACTATGCTTTACCATCACTAAGCTATACCATCACTATGCTATACCATCACTATGCTATACCATCACTATGCTATACCATCACTATGCTTTACCATCACTAAGCTATACCATCACTATCTTCATCAGAGTACAAAACAAATTCTGGCCACAAAATAGAGCGAAACACCAACGTCAAAGACCTGGGAGTGATCATGTCGGAGGATCTCATCTTCAAGGACCATAACATTGTGTCAATCGCATCTGCTAGAAAAATGACAGGATGGATAATGAGAACCTTCAAAACTAGGGAGGCCAAGCCAATGATGACACTCTTCAGGTCACTTGTTCTATCTAGGCTGGAATATTGCTGCACACTAACAGCACCTTTCAAGGCAGGTGAAATTGCCGACCTAGAAAATGTACAGAGAACTTTCACGGCGCGCATAACGGAGATAAAACACCTCAATTACTGGGAGCGCTTGAGGTTCCTAAACCTGTATTCCCTGGAACGCAGGAGGGAGAGATACATGATTATATACACCTGGAAAATCCTAGAGGGACTAGTACCGAACTTGCACACGAAAATAACTCACTACGAAAGCAAAAGACTTGGCAGACGATGCACCATCCCCCCAATGAAAAGCAGGGGTGTCACTAGCACGTTAAGAGACCATACAATAAGTGTCAGGGGCCCGAGACTGTTCAACTGCCTCCCAGCACACATAAGGGGGATTACCAACAGACCCCTGGCAGTCTTCAAGCTGGCACTGGAAAAGCACCTAAAGTCAGTTCCTGATCAGCCGGGCTGTGGCTCGTACGTTGGTTTGCGTGCAGCCAGCAGTAACAGCCTGGTTGATCAGGCTCTGATCCACCAGGAGGCCTGGTCACAGACCGGGCCGCGGGGGCGTTAACCCCCGGAATCCTCTCCAGGTAAACTCCAGGTAATACCATCACTATGCTATACCATCACTATGCTATGCCATAACTATGCTATACCATCACAATGCTATACCATCACAATGATATACCATCACTATGCTACACCATCACTATGCTTTATCATCACTATGCTATACCATTACTATGCTATATTATCACTATGCTATACCATAACAATGCTATACCATAACTGTGCTATACCATCACTATGCTGTACTATCACTATGCTATACCATCACTATGCTGTACTATCACTATGCTATACCATCACTATCCTATACTATCACTATGCTTTACCATCACAATGCTATACCATCACAATGCTATACCATCACTATGCTATACCATCACTATGCTATACCATCACTATGCTATACCATCACTATGCTATACCATCACTATGCTATACAATCACAATGCTATATCATCACTGTACTATACCATCACAATATTATACCATCACTATGCTATACCATCACTATGCTATACCATCACTATGCTATACTGTCACTATGGTATACCATCATAATGCTATACCATAACTATGCAATACAATCACTATGCTACACTATCACTATGCTATACCATCACTGTGCTATACCATCACTATGCTATACCAACACTATGCTATACCATCACTATGCTATACCATCACTATGCTATACCATCACAATGCTATACCATCACTATACTATACCATCACAATGTTATACCATCACTACGCTATACCATCACTATGCTGTACTATCACTATGCTATACCATCACTATGCTATACTATCACTATGCTATACCATCACTATGCACTACCCTCACTATGCTATACCATCACTATGCTGAACCATCGCTATGCTATACCATCACAATGCTATACCATCGCTATGCTATACCATCACTATGCTATGCCATCACTATGCTACACCATCACAATGCTATACCATCACAATGCTATACCATCACAATGCTATAACATCACTATGCAATACCATCACTATGCTATACCATCACTTTGCTATACCTTCACAATGCTATACCATCACTATGCTATACCATCAAAGTGCTATACCATCCCATTGTTATACCATTACTATGCTATACCATCACTATGGTATACCATAACTATGCTATACCATCACAATGCTATACCATCACAATGCAATACCATCACAATGCTATACCATCACTATGCTATACCATCACTATACCATCACTATGCTATACCATCACTATGCTGTACCATCACTATGCTATACCATCAATATGCTATACCATCACAATGCTATACCATCACAATGCTATTCCATCACAATGCTGTACCATCACAATGTTATAACATCACTATGCTATACCAACACTATGCTGTAATATCACTGTGCTATACCATCACAATGCTATACCATCACTATGCTATACCATCACTATGCTATACCATCACTATGCTATACCATCACTGTGCTATACCATCACTACGCTATACCATCACTTTGCTATACCATCACAATGCTGTACCATCACTATACTATACCCTCACAATGTTTTGCCATCAATATGCTATACCATCACTTTGCTATACTATCACTATGCATTACCATCACTATGCTATTCCATCACTATGCTATACCATCATTATGCTATACTATCACTATGCTATACCATCACTATGCTATACTGTCACTATGGTATACCATCACTATGTTGTACCAACACTATGATATACCATCACTATGCTATACAATCACTATGCTACACCATCATTATGCTATGTCATCACTATGCTATACCATCACTATGATATACCTTCACTATGCTTTACCATCACTATGCTATACCATCACTATGCTATACCATCACTAAGCTTTACCATCTCTATGCTATGCCAATACTATGCTCTACCATAACTACGCTATGCCATCACAATGCTATACCATCACAATGCTATACGATCAAAATGCTATACCATCACTATGCTACACCATCACTACGCTTTATAATCACTATGCTATACCATCACTATGCTATACCATCACTATGCTATACCATCTGTATGCTATACTATCACTATGCTATACCATCACAATTCTGTACCATCACAATGCTATACCATCACAATGCTATACCATCACTATGCTATACTATCACTATGCTATACCATCACTATGCTATGCCATCATATAATATACCATCACTATGCTATAACTTCACTAAGCTATACCATCACTATGCTATACCATCACTTTGCTATACTATCACTATGCTATACCATCACAATGCTATACCATCTCTATACTATACCATCACAGTGTTATACCATCACTATGCTATACCATCGCTATGGTATACCATCACTATGCTATACTATCACTATGCTGTACCATCACTACGCTATACTATAACTATGCTATACCATCACTATGCACTACCATCACTATGCTATACCATCACTATGCTGTAACATCACTATGCTATACCATCACTTTGCTATACCATCACTATGCTATACCATCACTATGCTATGCCATCACTATGCTACACCATCACAATGCTATACCATCACAATGCTGTACCATCACAATGCTCTACCATCACTATGCAATACCTTCACTATGCTTTACCATCACAATGCTATACCATCACTATGCTATATCATCACTATGCTATACCATCACTATTCCACACCATCACTGTGCTATACCATCACAATGCTGTACCATCACAATGCTCTACCATCACTATGCAATACCTTCACTATGCTTTACCATCACTATGCTATTCCATCACTATGCTATACCATCACTATGCTATACCATCATTATGCTATACCATCACTATGGTATACCATCACTATGCTATACCATCACTATGCTTTTCCATCATTTTGCTATACCATCACTATGCTGTACCATCACTATGCTATACTATCACTATGCTATACCATCACTATGCTATAACATCACAATGCTATATTTTCACAATGCTATACCATCATAATGCTATACTATCAAAATGCTATACCATCATTTTGCTATACCATCACTATGCTTTACCATCACTATGCTATACCATCTCTATGCTGTACCATCACTATGCTATATCATCACAATGCTATACCATCACAATGCTATACCATCACAATGCTATACCATCACAATGTTATACCATCACTATGCTATACTATCACTATGCTATACCATCACTATGCTATACCATCACAATGCTCTACCATCACTATACTATACCCTCACAATGTTATACCATCACTATGCCATACTATCACTATGCTATACTATCACTATGCTATACCATCACACTGCTATACCATCATTTTACTATACTATCACTTTGCTATACCATCACTATGCTTTACTGTCACTATGATATACCATCACTATGCACTACCATCACTATGCTATACCATCAGTATGCTGTACCATCACTATGCTATACCATCACTATGCTATACCATCACCATGCTATACCATCACTATGCTATGCCATCACTATGCTACACCATCTCAATGCTATACCATCACAATGCTATACCATCACAATGCTATACTATCACAATGCTATACCAATCACTTTGCAATACCATCACAATGCTATACCATCACAATGCTATGCTATCAAAGTGCTATACGATCACATTTTTATACCATCACTTTGCTATACCATCATTATGCTGTACCATAACTATGCTATACCATCACTATGCTATACCATCACAATGCTCTACCATCACTATGCTATACCATCATTATGCTGTACCATAACTATGCTATACCATCACTATGCTATAGCATCATAATGCTCTACCATCACAATGCTATACCATAACTATCTTATACCATCACTATTCTATACCATCACTATGCTATACCATCGCTATGCTATACCATCACTATGCTATGCAATCATTATGCTATACCATCACTATGCTATACCATCACAATGCTTTACCATCACTATGCTATACCATCACTATGCTGTACCATCACTATAATTTAAGATCACTATGCTATACCATAACTATAAACCATACCCCCGGCCGGGATTGAACCCGCGGTCATAGAGTCTCATAACTCCAGCCCGTCGCGTTAGCCACTAGACCAGCTAGCCACAATAAGATTCATCCAACTAGGTATATTTCTACACCATAGGAAGGTTAGCACAGGCACCTCTGTGACCACAAATGCAAGTTTTTACAGACGAATCTCCAGCTAGCGTGGCCGTGACGAACTCTAGCTCAAGTCCCTTCACTGCCGTCAACATGACTTAAGAAATCGTAATGACACGATTGCAAATAAACCATACCCCGGCCGGGATATGGTGCCTGTGCTAACCTTCCTATGGTGTAGAAATATACCTAGTTGGATGAATCTTATTGTGGCTAGCTGGTCTAGTGGCTAACGCGACGGGCTGGAGTTTTGAGACTCTATGACCGCGGGTTCAATCCCGGCCGGGGGTATGGTTTATTTGCAATCGTGTCATTACGATTTCTTAAGTCATACCATAACTATGCTATACCATAACTATGCTATACCATGACAATGCTATACCATCACAATGCTGTACCATCACAATGCTATACCATCACTATGCTGTACCATCACTATGCTATTCCATCACTATGCTATACCATCACTATGCTATACCATCACAATTCTATACCATCACTATACTATACCAACACAATGTTATAATATCTCTATGCTATACCATCACTATTCTATACCTTCACAATGCTACGCCATCACAATGCTACACCATCACAATGCTATAACATCACAATGCTATACCATCACAATGCTATACCATCACTTTGCAATACCATCACTATGCTATACCATCACTATGCTATACCATCTCTATGCTATACCATCACTATACTATACCATCACTATGCTATACCATCACTGTGCTATACCATCACAATGCTATACCATCAAAATGCTATACCATCAAAGTGCAATACCATCACATTGTTATACCATCACTATGCTATACCATCACAATGCTATAAAATAACTGTGCTATACCCTCACTATGCTATACCATCATAATGCTATACCATCACAATGCTATACCATAACTATGCTATACCACCACTATGCTATACTATCACTATGCTATACCATCACTATGCTATACCATCGCTATGCTATACTATCACTATGCTATACCGTCACTATGCTATACAATCACTATGCTATACAATCACTATGCTATACAATCACTATGCTATACCATCACTATGCTATACCAGAACCAGCCTGCAAGAGAACCAGCCTGCAAGAGAACCAGCCTGCAAGAGAACCAGCCTGCAAGAGAACCAACCTGCAAGAGAACCAGCCTGCTAGAGAACCAGCCTGCAAGAGAACCAGCCTGCAAGAGAACCAGCCTGCAAGAGAACCAGCCGGCAAGACAACCAGCCTGCATGAGAACCAGCCTGCAAGAGAACCAGCCTGCAAGAGAACCAGCCTGCAAGAGAACCAGCTTGCAATAGTACCAGTCAGCAAGAGAACCAGTCTGCAACCGAACCAGTCTGCAACAGAACCAACCTGCAACAGAACCAGTCTGCAACGGAAGCAGTCTGCAAGAGAACTATCCTGCAAGAGAACCAGCCTGCAAGAGAACCAGCCTGCAAGAGAACCAGCCTGCAAGAGAACCAGCCTGCAAGAGAACCAGCCTGCAAGAGAACCAGCCTGCAAGAGAACCAGCCTGCAACAGAACCAGTCAGCAACAGAACCAGTCTGGAACAGAACCAACCTGCAACAGAACCAGTCTGCAACGGAAGCAGTCTGCAAGAAAACCAGCCTGCAAGAGAACCAGCATGCAAGAGAACCAGCATGCAAGAGAACCAGCCTGCAAGAGAACCAGCCTGTGAGAGAACCAGCCTGCAAGATAACCAGCCTGCAAGATAACCAGCCGGCAAGAGAACCAGCCTGCAAGATAACCAGCCTGCAAAAGAACCAGCCTGCAGCAGAACCAGTCTGCAACAGAACCAGTCTGGAACAGAACCAGCCTGCAACAGAACCAGTCTGCAACGGAAGCAGTCTGCAAGAGAACCAGCCTGCAAGACAACCAGCCTGCAAGAGAACCAGCCTCCAAGAGAACCAGCATGCAAGAGAACATGCATGCAAGAGAACCAGAGTGCAAGATCACCAGACTGCAAGAGAACCAGCCTGCAAGAGAACCAGCCTGCAAGAGAACCAGCCTGCAAGAGAACCAACCTGCATGAGAACCAGCCTGCAAAAGAACCAGCCTGCAAGAGAACCAACCTGCATGAGAACCAGCCTGCAAGAGAACAAGCCTGCAAGAGAACCAGCCGGCAAGACAACCAGCCTGCATGAGAACCAGCCTGCAAGAGTACCAGCCTGCAAGAGAACCAGCCTGCAAGAGAACGAGCCTGCAATAGTACCAGCCTGAAAGAGTGCCAGCCTGCAAGAGAACCAGCTTGCAAGAGAACCAGCCTGCAACAGAACCAGTCTGCAACAGAACCAGTCTGGAACAGAACCAACGTGCAACAGAACCAGTCTGCAACAGAACCAGTCTGCAATACAACCAGCCTGCAACATAACCAGTCTGCAACAGAACCAGCCTGCAACAGAATCAGTCTAAAACTGAACCAGCCTGCAACAGAACCAGTCTGTAACTGAACCAGCCCGCAACGGAACATGTCTGAAACAGAACCAGCCTGCATCAGTACCAGCCTGCAACAGAACTAGCTTGCAACAGAACGAGCCTGCAACAGAACCAGTCTGAAACAGAACCAGCCTGCAACAGAACCAGTCTGAAACAGAACCAGCCAGCAACAGAGCCTGTCTGAAACAGAACCAGTCTGAAACAGAACCAGCCTGCAACAGAACCAGCCTGCAACAGAACCAGTCTGAAACAGAACCAGCCTGCAACAGAACCAGTCTGAAACAGAACCAGTCTGAATCCAACTAGCCTGTAACAGAACCAGTCTGAAACAGAACCAGCTTGCAACAGAACCAGCCTGCAACTGAACCAGCCTGCAACAGAACCAGTCTGAAACAGAACCGGCCTGCAACAGAACCAGCCTGCAACAGAACCAGTCTGAAACAGAACCAGCCTGCAACAGAGCCAGTCTGAAACAGAACCAGCCTGCAACAGAACCAGTCTGAAACAGAACCAGTCTGAAACAGAACCAGCCTGCAACAGAACCAGTCTGAAACAGAACCAGTCTGAAACAGAACCTGCTTGCAACTGAACCAGCTTGCAACTGAACCAGCCTGCAACAGAACCAGTCTGAAACAGAACCGGCCTGCAACAGAACCAGCCTGCAACAGAACCAGTCTGAAACAGAACCAGCCTGCAACAGAGCCAGTCTGAAACAGAACCAGCCTGCAACAGAACCAGTCTGAAACAGAACCAGTCTGAAACAGAACCAGCCTGCAACAGAACCAGTCTGAAACAGAACCAGTCTGAAACAGAACCAGCTTGCAACTGAACCAGCTTGCAACTGAACCAGCCTGCAACTGAACCAGCCTGCAACTGAACCAGCCTGCAACTGAACCAGCCTGCAACTGAACCAGCCTGCAACTAAACCAGCCTGCAACAGAACCAGCCTGCAACCGAACCAGCCTGCAACTGAACCAGAGTGCAGCTGAACCAGCCTGCAACTGAACCAGCCTGCAACTGAACCAGCCTGCAACTGAACCAGCCTGCAACTGAACCAGCCTGCAACTAAACCAGCCTGCAACTGAACCAGCCTGCAACTGAACCAGCCTGCAACTAAACCAGCCTGCAACTAAACCAGCCTGCAACTGAACCAGCCTGCAACTGAACCAGCCTGCAACTGAACCAGTCTGAAACTGAACCAGCCTGCAACTAAACCAGCCTGCAACAGAACCAGCCTGCAACAGAACCAGCCTGCAACTGAACCAGCCTGAAACTGAACCAGTCTGAAACTGAACCAGCCTGCAACTAAACCAGCCTGCAACTAAACCAGCCTGCAACAGAACCAGATTGCAACTGAACCAGCCTGCAACAGAACCAGCCTGCAACTGAACCAGCCTGCAACAGAACCAGCCTGCAACTGAACCAGTCTCCAACAGAACCAGCCTGCAACAGAACCAGTCTGCAACAGAACCAATCTGCAACAGAACCAGCCTGCAACTGAACCAGATTGCAACTGAACCAGTCTGCAACAGAACCAGCCTGCAACAGAACCAGTCTGCAACAGAACCAGCCCGCAACAGAACCAGTCTGCAACAGAACCAGCCTGCAACAGAACCAGTCTGCAACAGAACCAGCCTGCAACAGAACCAGTCTGCAACAGAACCAGTCGGCAACAGAACCAGCCTGAAACAGAACCAGCCTGCAACAGAACCAGCCTGCAACATAACCAGTCTGCAACAGAACCAGTCTGCAACAGAACCAGCCTGCAACAGAACCAGCCTGCAACAGAACCAGTCTGCAACAGAACCAGTCTGCAACAGAACCAGTCTGCAACAGAACCAGCCTGCAACAGAACCAGCCTGCAACAGAACCAACCTGCAACTAAACCAGCCTGCAACTGAAATAGCCTGCAACTGAAACAGCCTGCAACTGAACCAGCCTGCAACTAAACCAGCCTGCAACTAAACCAGCCTGCAACTGAACCAGCCTGCAACTGAACCAGCCTGCAACTGAACCAGTCTGAAACTGAACCAGCCTGCAACTAAACCAGCCTGCAACAGAACCAGCCTGCAACAGATCCAGCCTGCAACTGAACCAGCCTGCAACTGAACCAGTCTGAAACTGAACAAGCCTGCAACTAAACCAGCCTGCAACTAAACCAGCCTGCAACAGAACCAGCCTGCAACAGAACCAGCCTGCAACAGAACCAGATTGCAACAGAACCAGTCTGCAATAGAACCAGTCTGCAACAGAACCAGCCTGCAACAGAACCAGTCTGCAACAGAACCAGCCTGCAACAGAACCAGCCTGCAACAGAACCAGTCTGCAACAGAACCAGTCTGCAACAGAACCAGCCTGCAACAGAACCAGTCTGCAACAGAACCAGCCTGCAACAGAACCAGTCTGCAACAGAACCAGTCTGCAACAGAACCAGCCTGAAACAGAACCAGCCTGCAACAGAACCAGCCTGCAACATAACCAGTCTGCAACAGAACCAGTCTGCAACTGAACCAGTCTGCAACAGAACCAGCCTGCAACAGAACCAGTCTGCAACAGAACCAGTCTGCAACAGAACCAGCCTGCAACAGAACCAGTCTGCAACAGAACCAGTCTGCAACAGAACCAGCCTGCAACAGAACCAGCCTGCAACAGAACCAGCCTGCAACAGAACCAGTCTGCAACAGAACCAGACTGCAACAGAACCAGCCTGCAACAGAACGAGTCTGCAACAGAACCAGTCTGCAACAGAACCACCCTGCAACAGAACCAGTCTGCAACAGAACCAGTCTGCAACAGAACCAGCCTGCAACAGAACCAGTCTGCAACAGAACCAGCCTGCAACAGAACCAGCCTGCAACAGAACCAGTCTGCAACAGAACCAGCCTGCAACAGAACCAGCCTGCAACTGAACCAGCCTGCAACAGAACCAGCCAGCAACAGAACCAGTCTGCAACAGAACCAGCCTGCAACAGAACCAGCCTGCAACTGAACCAGTCTGCAACAGAACCAGCCTGCAACTGAACCAGTCTGAAATAACTCAACGAATCACATTTAACTTAAGATCAATAAATCAGCTTCACATTTAAGACTGTAATATTGTAACTTGTACTAACTGTAATATTGTAACTTGTACTAACTGTAATATTGTAACTTGTACTAACTGTAATATTGTAACTTGTACTAACTGTAATATTGTAACTTGTACTAACTGTAATATTGTAACTTGTACTAACTGTAATATTGTAACTTGTACTAACTGTAATATTGTAACTTGTACTAACTTTAATATTGTAACTTGTACTAACTGTAATATTGTAACTTGTACTAACTGTAATATTGTAACTTGTACTAACTGTAATATTGTAACTTGTACTAACTGTAATATTGTAACTTGTACTAACTGAAATTTTGTAACTTGTACTAACTGTAATATTGTAACTTGTACTAACTGTAATATTGTAACTTGTACTAACTGTAATATTGTAACTTGTACTAACTGTAATATTGTAACTTGTACTAACTGTAATATTGTAACTTGTACTAACTGTAATATTGTAACTTGTATTAACTGTAATATTGTAACTTGTACTAACTGTAATATTGTAACTTGTACTATCTGTAATATTGTAACTTGTATTAACTGTAATATTGTAACTTGTACTAACTGTAAAATTGTAACTTGTACTAACTGTAATATTGTAACTTGTACTAACTGTAATATTGTAACTTGTACTATCTGTAATATTGTAGCTTGTCTTAACTGTAATATTGTAACTTGTACTAACTGTAATATTGTAACTTGTACTAACTGTAATATTGTAACTTGTACTAACTGTAATATTGTAACTTGTACTAACTGTAATATTGTAACTTGTACTAACTGTAACATTGTAACTTGTACTAACTGTAATATTGTAACTTGTACTAACTGTAATATTGTAACTTGTACTAACTGTAATATTGTAACTTGTACTAACTGTAATATTGTAACTTGTCCTAACTGTAATATTGTAACTTGTACTAACTGTAATATTGTAACTTGTACTAACTGTAATATTGTAACTTGTACTAACTGTAATATTGTAACTTGTACTAACTGTAATATTGTAACTTGTACTAACTGTAATATTGTAACTTGTACTAACTGTAATATTGTAACTTGTACTAACTGTAATATTGTAACTTGTACTAACTGTAATATTGTAACTTGTACTAACTGTAATATTGTAACTTGTACTAACTGTAATATTGTAACTTGTACTAACTGTAATATTGTAACTTGTACTAACTGTAATACTGTAACTTGTACTAACTGTAATATTGTAACTTGTACTGTAATATTATAACTTGTACTAACTGTAATATTGTAACTTGTACTAACTGTAATATTGTAACTTGTACTAACTGTAATATTGTAACTTGTACTAACTGTAATATTGTAACTTGTAATAACTGTAATATTGTAACTTGTACTAACTGTAATATTGTAACTTGTACTAACTGTAATATTGTAACTTGTACTAACTGTAATATTGTAACTTATACTAACTGTAATATTGTAACTTGTACTAGCTGTAATATTGTAACTTGTACTAACTGTAATATTGTAACTTGTACTAACTGTAATATTGTAACTTGTACTAACTGTAATATTGTAACTTGTACTAACTGTAATATTGTAACTTGTACTAACTGTAATATTGTAACTTGTACTAACTGTAATATTGTAACTTGTACTAACTGTAATATTGTAACTTGTACTAACTGTAATATTGTAACTTGTACTAACTGTAATATTGTAACTTGTACTAACTGTAATATTGTAACTTGTACTAACTGTAATATTGTAACTTGTACTAACTGTAATATTGTAACTTGTACTAACTGTAATATTGTAACTTGTACTAACTGTAATATTGTAACTTGTACTAACTGTAATATTGTAACTTGTACAAACTGTAATATTGTAACTTGTACTAACTGTAATATTGTAACTTGTACTAACTGTAATATTGTAACTTGTACTAACTGTAATATTGTAACTTGTACTAACTGTAATATTGTAGCTTGTATTAACTGTAATATTGTAACTTGTACTAACTGTAATATTGTAACTTGTACTAACTGTAATATTGTAGCTTGTATTAACTGTAATATTGTAACTTGTACTAACTGTAATATTGTAGCTTGTACTAACTGTAATATTGTAACTTGTACTAACTGTAATATTGTAACTTGTACTAACTGTAATATTGTAACTTGTACTAACTGTAATATTGTAACTTGTACTAACTGTATTATTGTAACTTGTACTAACTGTAATATTGTAACTTGTAGTAACTGTAATATTGTAACTTGTACTAACTGTAATATTGTAACTTGTACTAACTGTAATATTGTAACTTGTAGTAACTGTAATATTGTAACTTGTACTAACTGTAATATTGTAACTTGTACTAACTGTAATATTGTAACTTGTACTAACTGTAATATTGTAAATTGTACTAACTGTAATATTGTAACTTGTACTAACTGTAATATTGTAACTTGTACTAACTGTAATATTGTAACTTGTACTAACTGTAATATTGTAACTTGTACTAACTGTAATATTGTAACTTGTACTAACTGTAATATTGTAACTTGTACTAACTGTAATATTGTAACTTGTACTAACTGTAATATTGTAACTTGTACTAACTGTAATATTGTAACTTGTACTAACTGTAATATTGTAACTTGTACTAACTGTAATATTGTAACTTGTACTAACTGTAATATTGTAACTTATACTAACTGTAATATTGTAACTTGTACTAACTGTAATATTGTAACTTGTACTAACTGTAATATTGTAACTTGTACTAACTGTAATATTGTAACTTGCACTAACTGTAATATTGTAACTTGTACTAACTGTAATTTTGTAACTTGTACTAACTGTAATATTGTAACTTGTACTAACTGTAATATTGTAACTTGTACTAACTGTAATATTGTAACTTGTACTAACTGTAATATTGTAACTTTTACTAACTGTAATATTGTAACTTGTACTAACTGTAATATTGTAACTTGTATTAACTGTAATATTGTAACTTGTACTAACTGTAATATTGTAACTTGTACTATCTGTAATATTGTAACTTGTATTAACTGTAATATTGTAACTTGTACTAACTGTAAAATTGTAACTTGTACTAACTGTAATATTGTAACTTGTACTAACTGTAATATTGTAACTTGTACTATCTGTAATATTGTAGCTTGTATTAACTGTAATATTGTAACTTGTACTAATTGTAATATTGTAACTTGTACTAACTGTAATATTGTAACTTGTACTAACTGTAATATTGTAACTTGTACTAACTGTAATATTGTAACTTGTACTAACTGTAATATTGTAACTTGTACTAACTGTAATATTGTAACTTGTACTAACTGTAATATTGTAACTTGTACTAACTGTAATATTGTAACTTGTACTAACTGTAATATTGTAACTTGTACTAACTGTAATATTGTAACTTGTACTAACTGTAATATTGTAACTTGTACTAACTGTAATATTGTAACTTGTACTAACTGTAATATTGTAACTTGTACTAACTGTAATATTGTAACTTGTACTAACTGTAATATTGTAACTTGTACTAAATGTAATATTGTAACTTGTACTAACTGTAATATTGTAACTTGTACTAACTGTAATATTGTAACTTGTACTAACTGTAATATTGTAACTTGTACTAACTGTAATATTGTAACTTGTACTAACTGTAATATTGTAACTTGTACTAACTGTAATATTGTAACTTGTACTAACTGTAATATTGTAACTTGTACTAACTGTAATATTGTAACTTGTACTAACTGTAATATTGTAACTTGTACTAACTGTAATATTGTAACTTGTACTAACTGTAATATTGTAACTTGTACTAACTGTAATATTGTAACTTGTACTAACTGTAATATTGTAACTTGTACTAACTGTAATATTGTAACTTGTACTAACTGTAATATTGTAACTTGTACTAACTGTAATATTGTAACTTGTACTAACTGTAATATTGTAACTTGTACTAACTGTAATATTGTAACTTGTACTAACTGTAATATTGTAACTTGTACTAACTGTAATATTGTAACTTGTACTAACTGTAATATTGTAACTTGTACTAACTGTAATATTGTAACTTGTACTAACTGTAATATTGTAACTTGTACTAACTGTAATATTGTAACTTGTACTAACTGTAATATTGTAACTTGTACTAACTGTAATATTGTAACTTGTACTAACTGTAATATTGTAACTTGTACTAACTGTAATATTGTAACTTGTACTAACTGTAATATTGTAACTTGTACTAACTGTAATATTGTAACTTGTACTAACTGTAATATTGTAACTTGTACTAACTGTAATATTGTAACTTGTACTAACTGTAATATTGTAACTTGTACTAACTGTAATATTGTAACTTGTACTAACTGTAATATTGTAACTTGTACTAACTGTAATATTGTAACTTGTACTAACTGTAATATTGTAACTTGTACTAACTGTAATATTGTAACTTGTACTAACTGTAATATTGTAACTTGTACTAACTGTAATATTGTAACTTGTACTAACTGTAATATTGTAACTTGTACTAACTGTAATATTGTAACTTGTACTAACTGTAATATTGTAACTTGTACTAACTGTAATATTGTAGCTTGTACTAACTGTAATATTGTAACTTGTACTAACTGTAATATTGTAACTTGTACTAACTGTAATATTGTAACTTGTACTAACTGTAATATTGTAACTTGTACTAACAGTACTATTGTAACTTGTACTAACTGTAATAAATTAACTTGTACTAACTGTAATATTGTAACTTGTACTAACTGTAATATTGTAACTTGTACTAACTGTAATATTGTAACTTGTACTAACTGTAATATTGTAACTTGTACTAACTGTAATATTGTAACTTGTACTAACTGTAATATTGTAACTTGTACTAACTGTAATATTGTAACTTGTACTAACTGTAATATTGTAACTTGTACTAACTGTAATATTGTAACTTGTACTAACTGTAATATTGTAACTTGTACTAACTGTAATATTGTAACTTGTACTAACTGTAATATTGTAACTTGTACTAACTGTAATATTGTAACTTGTACTAACTGTAATATTGTAACTTGTACTAACTGTAATATTGTAACTTGTACTAACTGTAATATTGTAACTTGTACTAACTGTAATATTGTAACTTGTACTAACTGTAATATTGTAACTTGTACTAACTGTAATATTGTAACTTGTACTAACTGTAATATTGTAACTTGTACTAACTGTAATATTGTAACTTGTACTAACTGTAATATTGTAACTTGTACTAACTGTAATATTGTAACTTGTACTAACTGTAATATTGTAACTTGTACTAACTGTAATATTGTAACTTGTACTAACTGTAATATTGTAACTTGTACTAACTGTAATATTGTAACTTGTACTAACTGTAATATTGTAACTTGTACTAACTGTAATATTGTAACTTGTACTAACTGTAATATTGTAACTTGTACTAACTGTAATATTGTAACTTGTACTAACTGTAATATTGTAACTTGTACTAACTGTAATATTGTAACTTGTACTAACTGTAATATTGTAACTTGTACTAACTGTAATATTGTAACTTGTACTAACTGTAATATTGTAACTTGTACTAACTGTAATATTGTAACTTGTACTAACTGTAATATTGTAACTTGTACTAACTGTAATATTGTAACTTGTACTAACTGTAATATTGTAACTTGTACTAACTGTAATATTGTAACTTGTACTAACTGTAATATTGTAACTTGTACTAACTGTAATATTGTAACTTGTACTAACTGTAATATTGTAACTTGTACTAACTGTAATATTGTAACTTGTACTAACTGTAATATTGTAACTTGTACTAACTGTAATATTGTAACTTGTACTAACTGTAATATTGTAACTTGTACTAACTGTAATATTGTAACTTGTACTAACTGTAATATTGTAACTTGTACTAACTGTAATATTGTAACTTGTACTAACTGTAATATTGTAACTTGTACTAACTGTAATATTGTAACTTGTACTAACTGTAATATTGTAACTTGTACTAACTGTAATATTGTAACTTGTACTAACTGTAATATTGTAACTTGTACTAACTGTAATATTGTAACTTGTACTAACTGTAATATTGTAACTTGTACTAACTGTAATATTGTAACTTGTACTAACTGTAATATTGTAACTTGTACTAACTGTAATATTGTAACTTGTACTAACTGTAATATTGTAACTTGTACTAACTGTAATATTGTAACTTGTACTAACTGTAATATTGTAACTTGTACTAACTGTAATATTGTAACTTGTACTAACTGTAATATTGTAACTTGTACTAACTGTAATATTGTAACTTGTACTAACTGTAATATTGTAACTTGTACTAACTGTAATATTGTAACTTGTACTAACTGTAATATTGTAACTTGTACTAACTGTAATATTGTAACTTGTACTAACTGTAATATTGTAACTTGTACTAACTGTAATATTGTAACTTGTACTAACTGTAATATTGTAACTTGTACTAACTGTAATATTGTAACTTGTACTAACTGTAATATTGTAACTTGTACTAACTGTAATATTGTAACTTGTACTAACTGTAATATTGTAACTTGTACTAACTGTAATATTGTAACTTGTACTAACTGTAATATTGTAACTTGTACTAACTGTAATATTGTAACTTGTACTAACTGTAATATTGTAACTTGTACTAACTGTAATATTGTAACTTGTACTAACTGTAATATTGTAACTTGTACTAACTGTAATATTGTAACTTGTACTAACTGTAATATTGTAACTTGTACTAACTGTAATATTGTAACTTGTACTAACTGTAATATTGTAACTTGTACTAACTGTAATATTGTAACTTGTACTAACTGTAATATTGTAACTTGTACTAACTGTAATATTGTAACTTGTACTAACTGTAATATTGTAACTTGTACTAACTGTAATATTGTAACTTGTACTAACTGTAATATTGTAACTTGTACTAACTGTAATATTGTAACTTGTACTAACTGTAATATTGTAACTTGTACTAACTGTAATATTGTAACTTGTACTAACTGTAATATTGTAACTTGTACTAACTGTAATATTGTAACTTGTACTAACTGTAATATTGTAACTTGTACTAACTGTAATATTGTAACTTGTACTAACTGTAATATTGTAACTTGTACTAACTGTAATATTGTAACTTGTACTAACTGTAATATTGTAACTTGTACTAACTGTAATATTGTAACTTTTACTAACTGTAATATTGTAACTTGTACTAACTGTAATATTGTAACTTGTACTAACTGTAATATTGTAACTTGTACTAACTGTAATATTGTAACTTGTACTAACTGTAATATTGTAACTTGTACTAACTGTAATATTGTAACTTGTACTAACTGTAATATTGTAACTTGTACTAACTGTAATATTGTAACTTGTACTAACTGTAATATTGTAGCTTGTACTAACTGTAATATTGTAACTTGTACTAACTGTAATATTGTAGCTTGTACTAACTGTAATATTGTAACTTGTACTAACTGTAATATTGTAACTTGTACTAACTGTAATATTGTAACTTGTACTAACTGTAATATTGTAACTTGTACTAACTGTAATATTGTAACTTGTACTAACTGTAATATTGTAACTTGTACTAACTGTAATATTGTAACTTGTACTAACTGTAATATTGTAACTTGTACTAACTGTAATATTGTAACTTGTACTAACTGTAATATTGTAACTTGTACTAACTGTAATATTGTAACTTGTACTAACTGTAATATTGTAACTTGTACTAACTGTAATATTGTAACTTGTACTAACTGTAATATTGTAACTTGTACTAACTGTAATATTGTAACTTGTACTAACTGTAATATTGTAACTTGTACTAACTGTAATATTGTAACTTGTACTAACTGTAATATTGTAACTTGTACTAACTGTAATATTGTAACTTGTACTAACTGTAATATTGTAACTTGTACTAACTGTAATATTGTAACTTGTACTAACTGTAATATTGTAACTTGTACTAACTGTAATATTGTAACTTGTACTAACTGTAATATTGTAACTTGTACTAACTGTAATATTGTAACTTGTACTAACTGTAATATTGTAACTTGTACTAACTGTAATATTGTAACTTGTACTAACTGTAATATTGTAACTTGTACTAACTGTAATATTGTAACTTGTACTAACTGTAATATTGTAACTTGTACTAACTGTAATATTGTAACTTGTACTAACTGTAATATTGTAACTTGTACTAACTGTAATATTGTAACTTGTACTAACTGTAATATTGTAACTTGTACTAACTGTAATATTGTAACTTGTACTAACTGTAATATTGTAACTTGTACTAACTGTAATATTGTAACTTGTACTAACTGTAATATTGTAACTTGTACTAACTGTAATATTGTAACTTGTACTAACTGTAATATTGTAACTTGTACTAACTGTAATATTGTAACTTGTACTAACTGTAATATTGTAACTTGTACTAACTGTAATATTGTAACTTGTACTAACTGTAATATTGTAACTTGTACTAACTGTAATATTGTAACTTGTACTAACTGTAATATTGTAACTTGTACTAACTGTAATATTGTAACTTGTACTAACTGTAATATTGTAACTTGTACTAACTGTAATATTGTAACTTGTACTAACTGTAATATTGTAACTTGTACTAACTGTAATATTGTAACTTGTACTAACTGTAATATTGTAACTTGTACTAACTGTAATATTGTAACTTGTACTAACTGTAATATTGTAACTTGTACTAACTGTAATATTGTAACTTGTACTAACTGTAATATTGTAACTTGTACTAACTGTAATATTGTAACTTGTACTAACTGTAATATTGTAACTTGTACTAACTGTAATATTGTAACTTGTACTAACTGTAATATTGTAACTTGTACTAACTGTAATATTGTAACTTGTACTAACTGTAATATTGTAACTTGTACTAACTGTAATATTGTAACTTGTACTAACTGTAATATTGTAACTTGTACTAACTGTAATATTGTAACTTGTACTAACTGTAATATTGTAACTTGTACTAACTGTAATATTGTAACTTGTACTAACTGTAATATTGTAACTTGTACTAACTGTAATATTGTAACTTGTACTAACTGTAATATTGTAACTTGTACTAACTGTAATATTGTAACTTGTACTAACTGTAATATTGTAACTTGTACTAACTGTAATATTGTAACTTGTACTAACTGTAATATTGTAACTTGTACTAACTGTAATATTGTAACTTGTACTAACTGTAATATTGTAACTTGTACTAACTGTAATATTGTAACTTGTACTAACTGTAATATTGTAACTTGTACTAACTGTAATATTGTAACTTGTACTAACTGTAATATTGTAACTTGTACTAACTGTAATATTGTAACTTGTACTAACTGTAATATTGTAACTTGTACTAACTGTAATATTGTAACTTGTACTAACTGTAATATTGTAACTTGTACTAACTGTAATATTGTAACTTGTACTAACTGTAATATTGTAACTTGTACTAACTGTAATATTGTAACTTGTACTAACTGTAATATTGTAACTTGTACTAACTGTAATATTGTAACTTGTACTAACTGTAATATTGTAACTTGTACTAACTGTAATATTGTAACTTGTACTAACTGTAATATTGTAACTTGTACTAACTGTAATATTGTAACTTGTACTAACTGTAATATTGTAACTTGTACTAACTGTAATATTGTAACTTGTACTAACTGTAATATTGTAACTTGTACTAACTGTAATATTGTAACTTGTACTAACTGTAATATTGTAACTTGTACTAACTGTAATATTGTAACTTGTACTAACTGTAATATTGTAACTTGTACTAACTGTAATATTGTAACTTGTACTAACTGTAATATTGTAACTTGTACTAACTGTAATATTGTAACTTGTACTAACTGTAATATTGTAACTTGTACTAACTGTAATATTGTAACTTGTACTAACTGTAATATTGTAACTTGTACTAACTGTAATATTGTAACTTGTACTAACTGTAATATTGTAACTTGTACTAACTGTAATATTGTAACTTGTACTAACTGTAATATTGTAACTTGTACTAACTGTAATATTGTAACTTGTACTAACTGTAATATTGTAACTTGTACTAACTGTAATATTGTAACTTGTACTAACTGTAATATTGTAACTTGTACTAACTGTAATATTGTAACTTGTACTAACTGTAATATTGTAACTTGTACTAACTGTAATATTGTAACTTGTACTAACTGTAATATTGTAACTTGTACTAACTGTAATATTGTAACTTGTACTAACTGTAATATTGTAACTTGTACTAACTGTAATATTGTAACTTGTACTAACTGTAATATTGTAACTTGTACTAACTGTAATATTGTAACTTGTACTAACTGTAATATTGTAACTTGTACTAACTGTAATATTGTAACTTGTACTAACTGTAATATTGTAACTTGTACTAACTGTAATATTGTAACTTGTACTAACTGTAATATTGTAACTTGTACTAACTGTAATATTGTAACTTGTACTAACTGTAATATTGTAACTTGTACTAACTGTAATATTGTAACTTGTACTAACTGTAATATTGTAACTTGTACTAACTGTAATATTGTAACTTGTACTAACTGTAATATTGTAACTTGTACTAACTGTAATATTGTAACTTGTACTAACTGTAATATTGTAACTTGTACTAACTGTAATATTGTAACTTGTACTAACTGTAATATTGTAACTTGTACTAACTGTAATATTGTAACTTGTACTAACTGTAATATTGTAACTTGTACTAACTGTAATATTGTAACTTGTACTAACTGTAATATTGTAACTTGTACTAACTGTAATATTGTAACTTGTACTAACTGTAATATTGTAACTTGTACTAACTGTAATATTGTAACTTGTACTAACTGTAATATTGTAACTTGTACTAACTGTAATATTGTAACTTGTACTAACTGTAATATTGTAACTTGTACTAACTGTAATATTGTAACTTGTACTAACTGTAATATTGTAACTTGTACTAACTGTAATATTGTAACTTGTACTAACTGTAATATTGTAACTTGTACTAACTGTAATATTGTAACTTGTACTAACTGTAATATTGTAACTTGTACTAACTGTAATATTGTAACTTGTACTAACTGTAATATTGTAACTTGTACTAACTGTAATATTGTAACTTGTACTAACTGTAATATTGTAACTTGTACTAACTGTAATATTGTAACTTGTACTAACTGTAATATTGTAACTTGTACTAACTGTAATATTGTAACTTGTACTAACTGTAATATTGTAACTTGTACTAACTGTAATATTGTAACTTGTACTAACTGTAATATTGTAACTTGTACTAACTGTAATATTGTAACTTGTACTAACTGTAATATTGTAACTTGTACTAACTGTAATATTGTAACTTGTACTAACTGTAATATTGTAACTTGTACTAACTGTAATATTGTAACTTGTACTAACTGTAATATTGTAACTTGTACTAACTGTAATATTGTAACTTGTACTAACTGTAATATTGTAACTTGTACTAACTGTAATATTGTAACTTGTACTAACTGTAATATTGTAACTTGTACTAACTGTAATATTGTAACTTGTACTAACTGTAATATTGTAACTTGTACTAACTGTAATATTGTAACTTGTACTAACTGTAATATTGTAACTTGTACTAACTGTAATATTGTAACTTGTACTAACTGTAATATTGTAACTTGTACTAACTGTAATATTGTAACTTGTACTAACTGTAATATTGTAACTTGTACTAACTGTAATATTGTAACTTGTACTAACTGTAATATTGTAACTTGTACTAACTGTAATATTGTAACTTGTACTAACTGTAATATTGTAACTTGTACTAACTGTAATATTGTAACTTGTACTAACTGTAATATTGTAACTTGTACTAACTGTAATATTGTAACTTGTACTAACTGTAATATTGTAACTTGTACTAACTGTAATATTGTAACTTGTACTAACTGTAATATTGTAACTTGTACTAACTGTAATATTGTAACTTGTACTAACTGTAATATTGTAACTTGTACTAACTGTAATATTGTAACTTGTACTAACTGTAATATTGTAACTTGTACTAACTGTAATATTGTAACTTGTACTAACTGTAATATTGTAACTTGTACTAACTGTAATATTGTAACTTGTACTAACTGTAATATTGTAACTTGTACTAACTGTAATATTGTAACTTGTACTAACTGTAATATTGTAACTTGTACTAACTGTAATATTGTAACTTGTACTAACTGTAATATTGTAACTTGTACTAACTGTAATATTGTAACTTGTACTAACTGTAATATTGTAACTTGTACTAACTGTAATATTGTAACTTGTACTAACTGTAATATTGTAACTTGTACTAACTGTAATATTGTAACTTGTACTAACTGTAATATTGTAACTTGTACTAACTGTAATATTGTAACTTGTACTAACTGTAATATTGTAACTTGTACTAACTGTAATATTGTAACTTGTACTAACTGTAATATTGTAACTTGTACTAACTGTAATATTGTAACTTGTACTAACTGTAATATTGTAACTTGTACTAACTGTAATATTGTAACTTGTACTAACTGTAATATTGTAACTTGTACTAACTGTAATATTGTAACTTGTACTAACTGTAATATTGTAACTTGTACTAACTGTAATATTGTAACTTGTACTAACTGTAATATTGTAACTTGTACTAACTGTAATATTGTAACTTGTACTAACTGTAATATTGTAACTTGTACTAACTGTAATATTGTAACTTGTACTAACTGTAATATTGTAACTTGTACTAACTGTAATATTGTAACTTGTACTAACTGTAATATTGTAACTTGTACTAACTGTAATATTGTAACTTGTACTAACTGTAATATTGTAACTTGTACTAACTGTAATATTGTAACTTGTACTAACTGTAATATTGTAACTTGTACTAACTGTAATATTGTAACTTGTACTAACTGTAATATTGTAACTTGTACTAACTGTAATATTGTAACTTGTACTAACTGTAATATTGTAACTTGTACTAACTGTAATATTGTAACTTGTACTAACTGTAATATTGTAACTTGTACTAACTGTAATATTGTAACTTGTACTAACTGTAATATGTAACTTGTACTAACTGTAATATTGTAACTTGTACTAACTGTAATATTGTAACTTGTACTAACTGTAATATTGTAACTTGTACTAACTGTAATATTGTAACTTGTACTAACTGTAATATTGTAACTTGTACTAACAGTAATATTGTAACTTGTACTAACTGTAATATTGTAACTTGTACTAACTGTAATATTGTAACTTGTACTAACTGTAATATTGTAACTTGTACTAACTGTAATATTGTAACTTGTACTAACTGTAATATTGTAACTTGTACTAACTGTAATATTGTAACTTGTACTAACTGTAATATTGTAACTTGTACTAACTGTAATATTGTAACTTGTACTAACTGTAATATTGTAACTTGTACTAACTGTAATATTGTAACTTGTACTAACTGTAATATTGTAACTTGTACTAACTGTAATATTGTAACTTGTACTAACTGTAATATTGTAACTTGTACTAACTGTAATATTGTAACTTGTACTAACTGTAATATTGTAACTTGTACTAACTGTAATATTGTAACTTGTACTAACTGTAATATTGTAACTTGTACTAACTGTAATATTGTAACTTGTACTAACTGTAATATTGTAACTTGTACTAACTGTAATATTGTAACTTGTACTAACTGTAATATTGTAACTTGTACTAACTGTAATATTGTAACTTGTACTAACTGTAATATTGTAACTTGTACTAACTGTAATATTGTAACTTGTACTAACTGTAATATTGTAACTTGTACTAACTGTAATATTGTAACTTGTACTAACTGTAATATTGTAACTTGTACTAACTGTAATATTGTAACTTGTACTAACTGTAATATTGTAACTTGTACTAACTGTAATATTGTAACTTGTACTAACTGTAATATTGTAACTTGTACTAACTGTAATATTGTAACTTGTACTAACTGTAATATTGTAACTTGTACTAACTGTAATATTGTAACTTGTACTAACTGTAATATTGTAACTTGTACTAACTGTAATATTGTAACTTGTACTAACTGTAATATTGTAACTTGTACTAACTGTAATATTGTAACTTGTACTAACTGTAATATTGTAACTTGTACTAACTGTAATATTGTAACTTGTACTAACTGTAATATTGTAACTTGTACTAACTGTAATATTGTAACTTGTACTAACTGTAATATTGTAACTTGTACTAACTGTAATATTGTAACTTGTACTAACTGTAATATTGTAACTTGTACTAACTGTAATATTGTAACTTGTACTAACTGTAATATTGTAACTTGTACTAACTGTAATATTGTAACTTGTACTAACTGTAATATTGTAACTTGTACTAACTGTAATATTGTAACTTGTACTAACTGTAATATTGTAACTTGTACTAACTGTAATATTGTAACTTGTACTAACTGTAATATTGTAACTTGTACTAACTGTAATATTGTAACTTGTACTAACTGTAATATTGTAACTTGTACTAACTGTAATATTGTAACTTGTACTAACTGTAATATTGTAACTTGTACTAACTGTAATATTGTAACTTGTACTAACTGTAATATTGTAACTTGTACTAACTGTAATATTGTAACTTGTACTAACTGTAATATTGTAACTTGTACTAACTGTAATATTGTAACTTGTACTAACTGTAATATTGTAACTTGTACTAACTGTAATATTGTAACTTGTACTAACTGTAATATTGTAACTTGTACTAACTGTAATATTGTAACTTGTACTAACTGTAATATTGTAACTTGTACTAACTGTAATATTGTAACTTGTACTAACTGTAATATTGTAACTTGTACTAACTGTAATATTGTAACTTGTACTAACTGTAATATTGTAACTTGTACTAACTGTAATATTGTAACTTGTACTAACTGTAATATTGTAACTTGTACTAACTGTAATATTGTAACTTGTACTAACTGTAATATTGTAACTTGTACTAACTGTAATATTGTAACTTGTACTAACTGTAATATTGTAACTTGTACTAACTGTAATATTGTAACTTGTACTAACTGTAATATTGTAACTTGTACTAACTGTAATATTGTAACTTGTACTAACTGTAATATTGTAACTTGTACTAACTGTAATATTGTAACTTGTACTAACTGTAATATTGTAACTTGTACTAACTGTAATATTGTAACTTGTACTAACTGTAATATTGTAACTTGTACTAACTGTAATATTGTAACTTGTACTAACTGTAATATTGTAACTTGTACTAACTGTAATATTGTAACTTGTACTAACTGTAATATTGTAACTTGTACTAACTGTAATATTGTAACTTGTACTAACTGTAATATTGTAACTTGTACTAACTGTAATATTGTAACTTGTACTAACTGTAATATTGTAACTTGTACTAACTGTAATATTGTAACTTGTACTAACTGTAATATTGTAACTTGTACTAACTGTAATATTGTAACTTGTACTAACTGTAATATTGTAACTTGTACTAACTGTAATATTGTAACTTGTACTAACTGTAATATTGTAACTTGTACTAACTGTAATATTGTAACTTGTACTAACTGTAATATTGTAACTTGTACTAACTGTAATATTGTAACTTGTACTAACTGTAATATTGTAACTTGTACTAACTGTAATATTGTAACTTGTACTAACTGTAATATTGTAACTTGTACTAACTGTAATATTGTAACTTGTACTAACTGTAATATTGTAACTTGTACTAACTGTAATATTGTAACTTGTACTAACTGTAATATTGTAACTTGTACTAACTGTAATATTGTAACTTGTACTAACTGTAATATTGTAACTTGTACTAACTGTAATATTGTAACTTGTACTAACTGTAATATTGTAACTTGTACTAACTGTAATATTGTAACTTGTACTAACTGTAATATTGTAACTTGTACTAACTGTAATATTGTAACTTGTACTAACTGTAATATTGTAACTTGTACTAACTGTAATATTGTAACTTGTACTAACTGTAATATTGTAACTTGTACTAACTGTAATATTGTAACTTGTACTAACTGTAATATTGTAACTTGTACTAACTGTAATATTGTAACTTGTACTAACTGTAATATTGTAACTTGTACTAACTGTAATATTGTAACTTGTACTAACTGTAATATTGTAACTTGTACTAACTGTAATATTGTAACTTGTACTAACTGTAATATTGTAACTTGTACTAACTGTAATATTGTAACTTGTACTAACTGTAATATTGTAACTTGTACTAACTGTAATATTGTAACTTGTACTAACTGTAATATTGTAACTTGTACTAACTGTAATATTGTAACTTGTACTAACTGTAATATTGTAACTTGTACTAACTGTAATATTGTAACTTGTACTAACTGTAATATTGTAACTTGTACTAACTGTAATATTGTAACTTGTACTAACTGTAATATTGTAACTTGTACTAACTGTAATATTGTAACTTGTACTAACTGTAATATTGTAACTTGTACTAACTGTAATATTGTAACTTGTACTAACTGTAATATTGTAACTTGTACTAACTGTAATATTGTAACTTGTACTAACTGTAATATTGTAACTTGTACTAACTGTAATATTGTAACTTGTACTAACTGTAATATTGTAACTTGTACTAACTGTAATATTGTAACTTGTACTAACTGTAATATTGTAACTTGTACTAACTGTAATATTGTAACTTGTACTAACTGTAATATTGTAACTTGTACTAACTGTAATATTGTAACTTGTACTAACTGTAATATTGTAACTTGTACTAACTGTAATATTGTAACTTGTACTAACTGTAATATTGTAACTTGTACTAACTGTAATATTGTAACTTGTACTAACTGTAATATTGTAACTTGTACTAACTGTAATATTGTAACTTGTACTAACTGTAATATTGTAACTTGTACTAACTGTAATATTGTAACTTGTACTAACTGTAATATTGTAACTTGTACTAACTGTAATATTGTAACTTGTACTAACTGTAATATTGTAACTTGTACTAACTGTAATATTGTAACTTGTACTAACTGTAATATTGTAACTTGTACTAACTGTAATATTGTAACTTGTACTAACTGTAATATTGTAACTTGTACTAACTGTAATATTGTAACTTGTACTAACTGTAATATTGTAACTTGTACTAACTGTAATATTGTAACTTGTACTAACTGTAATATTGTAACTTGTACTAACTGTAATATTGTAACTTGTACTAACTGTAATATTGTAACTTGTACTAACTGTAATATTGTAACTTGTACTAACTGTAATATTGTAACTTGTACTAACTGTAATATTGTAACTTGTACTAACTGTAATATTGTAACTTGTACTAACTGTAATATTGTAACTTGTACTAACTGTAATATTGTAACTTGTACTAACTGTATATTGTAACTTGTACTAACTGTAATATTGTAACTTGTACTAACTGTAATATTGTAACTTGTACTAACTGTAATATTGTAACTTGTACTAACTGTAATATTGTAACTTGTACTAACTGTAATATTGTAACTTGTACTAACTGTAATATTGTAACTTGTACTAACTGTAATATTGTAACTTGTACTAACTGTAATATTGTAACTTGTACTAACTGTAATATTGTAACTTGTAACTTGTACTAACTGTAATATTGTAACTTGTACTAACTGTAATATTGTAACTTGTACTAACTGTAATATTGTAACTTGTACTAACTGTAATATTGTAACTTGTACTAACTGTAATATTGTAACTTGTACTAACTGTAATATTGTAACTTGTACTGTAATATTGTAACTAACTGTAATATTGTAACTTGTACTAACTGTAATATTGTAACTTGTACTAACTGTAATATTGTAACTTGTACTAACTGTAATATTGTAACTTGTACTAACTGTAATATTGTAACTTGTACTAACTGTAATATTGTAACTTGTACTAACTGTAATATTGTAACTTGTACTAACTGTAATATTGTAACTTGTACTAACTGTAATATTGTAACTTGTACTAACTGTAATATTGTAACTTGTACTAACTGTAATATTGTAACTTGTACTAACTGTAATATTGTAACTTGTACTAACTGTAATATTGTAACTTGTACTAACTGTAATATTGTAACTTGTACTAACTGTAATATTGTAACTTGTACTAACTGTAATATTGTAACTTGTACTAACTGTAATATTGTAACTTGTACTAACTGTAATATTGTAACTTGTACTAACTGTAATATTGTAACTTGTACTAACTGTAATATTGTAACTTGTACTAACTGTAATATTGTAACTTGTACTAACTGTAATATTGTAACTTGTACTAACTGTAATATTGTAACTTGTACTAACTGTAATATTGTAACTTGTACTAACTGTAATATTGTAACTTGTACTAACTGTAATATTGTAACTTGTACTAACTGTAATATTGTAACTTGTACTAACTGTAATATTGTAACTTGTACTAACTGTAATATTGTAACTTGTCCTAACTGTAATATTGTAACTTGTACTAACTGTAATATTGTAACTTGTACTAACTGTAATATTGTAACTTGTACTAACTGTAATATTGTAACTTGTACTAACTGTAATATTGTAACTTGTACTAACTGTAATATTGTAACTTGTACTAACTGTAATATTGTAACTTGTACTAACTGTAATATTGTAACTTGTACTAACTAATATTGTAACTTGTACTAACTGTAATATTGTAACTTGTACTAATTGTAATATTGTAACTTGTACTAACAGTACTATTGTAACTTGTACTAACTGTAATAAATTAACTTGTACTAACTGTAATATTGTAACTTGTACTAACTGTAATATTGTAACTTGTACTAACTGTAATATTGTAACTTGTACTAACTGTAATATTGTAACTTGTACTAACTGTAATATTGTAACTTGTACTAACTGTAATATTGTAACTTGTACTAACTGTAATATTGTAACTTGTACTAACTGTAATATTGTAACTTGTACTAACTGTAATATTGTAGCTTGTACTAACTGTAATATTGTAACTTGTACTAACTGTAATATTGTAACTTGTACTAACTGTAATATTGTAACTTGTACTAACTGTAATATTGTAACTTGTACTAACTGTAATATTGTAACTTGTACTAACTGTAATATTGTAACTTGTACTAACTGTAATATTGTAACTTGTACT
This sequence comes from Cherax quadricarinatus, assembly GCF_038502225.1. Classification (NCBI taxonomy): domain Eukaryota; kingdom Metazoa; phylum Arthropoda; class Malacostraca; order Decapoda; family Parastacidae; genus Cherax; species Cherax quadricarinatus. The sequence continues at coordinate 163,047 of NW_027195055.1, forward strand.
AACTGTAATATTGTAACTTGTACTAACTGTAATATTGTAACTTGTACTAACTGTAATATTGTAACTTGTACTAACTGTAATATTGTAACTTGTACTAACTGTAATATTGTAACTTGTACTAACTGTAATATTGTAACTTGTACTAACTGTAATATTGTAACTTGTACTAACTGTAATATTGTAACTTGTACTAACTGTAATATTGTAACTTGTACTAACAGTACTATTGTAACTTGTACTAACTGTAATAAATTAACTTGTACTAACTGTAATATTGTAACTTGTACTAACTGTAATATTGTAACTTGTACTAACTGTAATATTGTAACTTGTACTAACTGTAATATTGTAACTTGTATTAACTGTAATATTGTAACTTGTACTAACTGTAATATTGTAACTTGTACTAACTGTAATATTGTAACTTGTACTAACTGTAATATTGTAGCTTGTACTAACTGTAATATTGTAACTTGTACTAACTGTAATATTGTAACTTGTACTAACTGTAATATTGTAACTTGTACTAACTGTAATATTGTAACTTGTACTAACTGTAATATTGTAACTTGTACTAACTGTAATATTGTAACTTGTACTAACTGTAATATTGTAACTTGTACTAACTGTAATATTGTAACTTGTACTAACTGTAATATTGTAACTTGTACTAACTGTAATATTGTAACTTGTACTAACTGTAATATTGTAACTTGTACTAACTGTAATATTGTAACTTGTACTAACTGTAATATTGTAACTTGTACTAACTGTAATATTGTAACTTGTACTAACTGTAATATTGTAACTTGTACTAACTGTAATATTGTAACTTGTACTAACTGTAATATTGTAACTTGTACTAACTGTAATATTGTAACTTGTACTAACTGTAATATTGTAACTTGTACTAACTGTAATATTGTAACTTGTACTAACTGTAATATTGTAACTTGTACTAACTGTAATATTGTAACTTGTACTAACTGTAATATTGTAACTTGTACTAACTGTAATATTGTAACTTGTACTAACTGTAATATTGTAACTTGTACTAACTGTAATATTGTAACTTGTACTAACTGTAATATTGTAACTTGTACTAACTGTAATATTGTAACTTGTACTAACTGTAATATTGTAACTTGTACTAACTGTAATATTGTAACTTGTACTAACTGTAATATTGTAACTTGTACTAACTGTAATATTGTAACTTGTACTAACTGTAATATTGTAACTTGTACTAACTGTAATATTGTAACTTGTACTAACTGTAATATTGTAACTTGTACTAACTGTAATATTGTAACTTGTACTAACTGTAATATTGTAACTTGTACTAACTGTAATATTGTAACTTGTACTAACTGTAATATTGTAACTTGTACTAACTGTAATATTGTAACTTGTACTAACTGTAATATTGTAACTTGTACTAACTGTAATATTGTAACTTGTACTAACTGTAATATTGTAACTTGTACTAACTGTAATATTGTAACTTGTACTAACTGTAATATTGTAACTTGTACTAACTGTAATATTGTAACTTGTACTAACTGTAATATTGTAACTTGTACTAACTGTAATATTGTAACTTGTACTAACTGTAATATTGTAACTTGTACTAACTGTAATATTGTAACTTGTACTAACTGTAATATTGTAACTTGTACTAACTGTAATATTGTAACTTGTACTAACTGTAATATTGTAACTTGTACTAACTGTAATATTGTAACTTGTACTAACTGTAATATTGTAACTTGTACTAACTGTAATATTGTAACTTGTACTAACTGTAATATTGTAACTTGTACTAACTGTAATATTGTAACTTGTACTAACTGTAATATTGTAACTTGTACTAACTGTAATATTGTAACTTGTACTAACTGTAATATTGTAACTTGTACTAACTGTAATATTGTAACTTGTACTAACTGTAATATTGTAACTTGTACTAACTGTAATATTGTAACTTGTACTAACTGTAATATTGTAACTTGTACTAACTGTAATATTGTAACTTGTACTAACTGTAATATTGTAACTTGTACTAACTGTAATATTGTAACTTGTACTAACTGTAATATTGTAACTTGTACTAACTGTAATATTGTAACTTGTACTAACTGTAATATTGTAACTTGTACTAACTGTAATATTGTAACTTGTACTAACTGTAATATTGTAACTTGTACTAACTGTAATATTGTAACTTGTACTAACTGTAATATTGTAACTTGTACTAACTGTAATATTGTAACTTGTACTAACTGTAATATTGTAACTTGTACTAACTGTAATATTGTAACTTGTACTAACTGTAATATTGTAACTTGTACTAACTGTAATATTGTAACTTGTACTAACTGTAATATTGTAACTTGTACTAACTGTAATATTGTAACTTGTACTAACTGTAATATTGTAACTTGTACTAACTGTAATATTGTAACTTGTACTAACTGTAATATTGTAACTTGTACTAACTGTAATATTGTAACTTGTACTAACTGTAATATTGTAACTTGTACTAACTGTAATATTGTAACTTGTACTAACTGTAATATTGTAACTTGTACTAACTGTAATATTGTAACTTGTACTAACTGTAATATTGTAACTTGTACTAACTGTAATATTGTAACTTGTACTAACTGTAATATTGTAACTTGTACTAACTGTAATATTGTAACTTGTACTAACTGTAATATTGTAACTTGTACTAACTGTAATATTGTAACTTGTACTAACTGTAATATTGTAACTTGTACTAACTGTAATATTGTAACTTGTACTAACTGTAATATTGTAACTTGTACTAACTGTAATATTGTAACTTGTACTAACTGTAATATTGTAACTTGTACTAACTGTAATATTGTAACTTGTACTAACTGTAATATTGTAACTTGTACTAACTGTAATATTGTAACTTGTACTAACTGTAATATTGTAACTTGTACTAACTGTAATATTGTAACTTGTACTAACTGTAATATTGTAACTTGTACTAACTGTAATATTGTAACTTGTACTAACTGTAATATTGTAACTTGTACTAACTGTAATATTGTAACTTGTACTAACTGTAATATTGTAACTTGTACTAACTGTAATATTGTAACTTGTACTAACTGTAATATTGTAACTTGTACTAACTGTAATATTGTAACTTGTACTAACTGTAATATTGTAACTTGTACTAACTGTAATATTGTAACTTGTACTAACTGTAATATTGTAACTTGTACTAACTGTAATATTGTAACTTGTACTAACTGTAATATTGTAACTTGTACTAACTGTAATATTGTAACTTGTACTAACTGTAATATTGTAACTTGTACTAACTGTAATATTGTAACTTGTACTAACTGTAATATTGTAACTTGTACTAACTGTAATATTGTAACTTGTACTAACTGTAATATTGTAACTTGTACTAACTGTAATATTGTAACTTGTACTAACTGTAATATTGTAACTTGTACTAACTGTAATATTGTAACTTGTACTAACTGTAATATTGTAACTTGTACTAACTGTAATATTGTAACTTGTACTAACTGTAATATTGTAACTTGTACTAACTGTAATATTGTAACTTGTACTAACTGTAATATTGTAACTTGTACTAACTGTAATATTGTAACTTGTACTAACTGTAATATTGTAACTTGTACTAACTGTAATATTGTAACTTGTACTAACTGTAATATTGTAACTTGTACTAACTGTAATATTGTAACTTGTACTAACTGTAATATTGTAACTTGTACTAACTGTAATATTGTAACTTGTACTAACTGTAATATTGTAACTTGTACTAACTGTAATATTGTAACTTGTACTAACTGTAATATTGTAACTTGTACTAACTGTAATATTGTAACTTGTACTAACTGTAATATTGTAACTTGTACTAACTGTAATATTGTAACTTGTACTAACTGTAATATTGTAACTTGTACTAACTGTAATATTGTAACTTGTACTAACTGTAATATTGTAACTTGTACTAACTGTAATATTGTAACTTGTACTAACTGTAATATTGTAACTTGTACTAACTGTAATATTGTAACTTGTACTAACTGTAATATTGTAACTTGTACTAACTGTAATATTGTAACTTGTACTAACTGTAATATTGTAACTTGTACTAACTGTAATATTGTAACTTGTACTAACTGTAATATTGTAACTTGTACTAACTGTAATATTGTAACTTGTACTAACTGTAATATTGTAACTTGTACTAACTGTAATATTGTAACTTGTACTAACTGTAATATTGTAACTTGTACTAACTGTAATATTGTAACTTGTACTAACTGTAATATTGTAACTTGTACTAACTGTAATATTGTAACTTGTACTAACTGTAAATTGTAACTTGTACTAACTGTAATATTGTAACTTGTACTAACTGTAATATTGTAACTTGTACTAACTGTAATATTGTAACTTGTACTAACTGTAATATTGTAACTTGTACTAACTGTAATATTGTAACTTGTACTAACTGTAATATTGTAACTTGTACTAACTGTAATATTGTAACTTGTACTAACTGTAATATTGTAACTTGTACTAACTGTAATATTGTAACTTGTACTAACTGTAATATTGTAACTTGTACTAACTGTAATATTGTAACTTGTACTAACTGTAATATTGTAACTTGTACTAACTGTAATATTGTAACTTGTACTAACTGTAATATTGTAACTTGTACTAACTGTAATATTGTAACTTGTACTAACTGTAATATTGTAACTTGTACTAACTGTAATATTGTAACTTGTACTAACTGTAATATTGTAACTTGTACTAACTGTAATATTGTAACTTGTACTAACTGTAATATTGTAACTTGTACTAACTGTAATATTGTAACTTGTACTAACTGTAATATTGTAACTTGTACTAACTGTAATATTGTAACTTGTACTAACTGTAATATTGTAACTTGTACTAACTGTAATATTGTAACTTGTACTAACTGTAATATTGTAACTTGTACTAACTGTAATATTGTAACTTGTACTAACTGTAATATTGTAACTTGTACTAACTGTAATATTGTAACTTGTACTAACTGTAATATTGTAACTTGTACTAACTGTAATATTGTAACTTGTACTAACTGTAATATTGTAACTTGTACTAACTGTAATATTGTAACTTGTACTAACTGTAATATTGTAACTTGTACTAACTGTAATATTGTAACTTGTACTAACTGTAATATTGTAACTTGTACTAACTGTAATATTGTAACTTGTACTAACTGTAATATTGTAACTTGTACTAACTGTAATATTGTAACTTGTACTAACTGTAATATTGTAACTTGTACTAACTGTAATATTGTAACTTGTACTAACTGTAATATTGTAACTTGTACTAACTGTAATATTGTAACTTGTACTAACTGTAATATTGTAACTTGTACTAACTGTAATATTGTAACTTGTACTAACTGTAATATTGTAACTTGTACTAACTGTAATATTGTAACTTGTACTAACTGTAATATTGTAACTTGTACTAACTGTAATATTGTAACTTGTACTAACTGTAATATTGTAACTTGTACTAACTGTAATATTGTAACTTGTACTAACTGTAATATTGTAACTTGTACTAACTGTAATATTGTAACTTGTACTAACTGTAATATTGTAACTTGTACTAACTGTAATATTGTAACTTGTACTAACTGTAATATTGTAACTTGTACTAACTGTAATATTGTAACTTGTACTAACTGTAATATTGTAACTTGTACTAACTGTAATATTGTAACTTGTAATAACTGTAATATTGTAACTTGTACTAACTGTAATATTGTAACTTGTACTAACTGTAATATTGTAACTTGTACTAACTGTAATATTGTAACTTATACTAACTGTAATATTGTAACTTGTACTAACTGTAATATTTATAACTTGTACTAACTGTAATATTGTAACTTGTACTAACTGTAATATTGTAACTTGTACTAACTGTAATATTGTAACTTGTACTAACTGTAATATTGTAACTTGTACTAACTGTAATATTGTAACTTGTAGTAACTGTAACATTGTAACTTGTACTAACTGTAATATTGTAACTTGTACTAACTGTAATATTGTAACTTGTACTAACTGTAATATTGTAACTTGTACTAACTGTAATATTATAACTCAAATTAACTTGTAGCTAAGCTGTAATCTGTACTTAAAACTTGTACATTGCAACTCTGTAACTAAATTGCAATATTGTAACTTGTACTCAACTGTAACATTGTAACCTTGTACCTAACTGTAATATTGGGTAACTTGTACCAACTGTAACATTGTAAACTTTGGTACTAACTGTACATTGCAACAGTAACTCAACTGTAATATTGCAAATCTTGTACCAACTTGGTAACATTGTTAACTCAAGCCTAACTGTACAATTGCAGCTTGCATTAACTTGTACATTGCAACTTGTAACCAACTGCAATATTGTAATTTCTAACTGTAACACGCAGCTTGTACTAACTGCACATTGTAACTCTGTACCAACTGCAACATTGTAATGTAATTAAACTTGTACATTAAAATCCTGTAACCAACTTGTAACATTGTAACTTGTACTAAACTGCAATTATTGTAACTTGTACTAACTGCACATTGCAATCCTTGTACCTAACTGTAACATTGCAACTCTTGTACTAACTGTACAATTATAACTCTTGTACTCAACTGTAACATTGTAACAACTGTACCTAACTGTAACATTGTAACTTGTACCTAACTGTAACATTGTAACTTCCTGAGTAAACTGTAACCATTGTAATCTTGTACTAACTGCAATATTGCAACTCTTGCACTAACTAATACATTGTAACTTGTAATACTGTACACTGTAAACATTGCAACTAACTAAGGGTACTTGCAACTTCAACCTAACTTGTAATCCCATTGTAACTCAACCAACTGCAATATTGGCAAGCTTGTACTCAACTAAAATACATTGCAATCTTGGTACTAACTGTAATATTGTGAAACTTGCAACCAAACTGTAATATTGTAACAACTTGTACCAACTGTAACATTGTAACTTCAGTACTCAACTGCACATTGCAACCTTACACTAACTGTAACATTGCAACTTGTACCTAACTGTAACATTTCGTAACTTCCCTTGTACCTAACTGTAACATTGTAACTTGCACTAACTGTACATTGCAACTTGTACCAACTGCACATTGTAACTAAATGTACCTAACTGCAACATTGTAACTTGTACTTAACCTGTACATTGCAACTCTGGCACTCCCAACTGCAACACTTGCAACCGTCCCAACTGTACATTGTAACTGTAACCAACCGTTAATAACTTGCAACCTTGCAACAGGATGAAGGCGGCGGAGGGATTGGAGGAGTGGAAGGGATTGGAGGAACAACTGGCAACACTTGCAACTCTGTACCTAACTGCAACACGTAAACTCCTGTACCAACTGCAACATTTGCAAACTCCTTGTACTTCCAACTGCAACATTGCAAACTCTTGTACCTAACTGTAACATTGCAATCCTTGTACCTAACTGTAACATTGTAAACTTTGGTACCCAACTGCACATTGTGAACGTTGTACCTAACTGTAATATTGCAACTTGGTACTCCAACTGCACATTGCAACTTGTAACCAACTGTAACATTGTGAACTTGTAATAAACCTGTACATTGCAACCTTGTACTAACTGCAATATTGCAACTCTTGTACCTAACTGTAAGATTGCACAACTTGTACCTAACTGGCACATTGCAACTTGGTACCTAACTGTAACATTGCAACTTGTACTAACTACAATTATTGTAACTTGTACCAACTGTAACATTGCAACCTATACTTAACTGCAACATTAAAACTAACTTGTACTCAATCTGCAATATTGTAATCTTATACCAACTGCAACATTGTAAACTTATACCTAACTGTAATATTGCACCTTTGTACTAAAACTGTAACATTGCAACTCTTGTACCTAACTGCAATATTGTAATCCTTATACTAACTGCAATATTATAACTTGTACTTAACTGCACATTGTAACTTGTACTCCAACTGGCAACATTGTAACTTCTTGCACTCAACTGCAACATTGCAATTCTTGTACCTAAACTGTAACATTTGTAATCCTTGTACTCAACTGCAATATTGCAACTTTGTACTAACCTGTAATATTGTAAACTTTGTAACTAACTGTAACAATTATTAAAACTTTGTACTAACTGCAATATTGTAACTTGTACATCAACTGTAATATTGCAATCTTGGTACTCAACTGCAATATTGTAACTTGTACTCAACTGTAACATTGCAACTTGTTACTGAACTTGTAACATTGCAACTTGTACTCAAACTATACATTGCAACTTGTCACTAACTGTAACATTGTAAATTTGCACTTAACTGTAACATTGCAAACCTTGTACCTAAGCTGCAATATTGCAACTCTTGGTTACTAACCGTACATTGCAGCTTGTATTAACTGCACATTGCAACTCTTGTAACAACCAGAATTGTAGCATTGCATTAACTTGTAACCAACTTGCAACTTAACATTGTAAGCCTATTATTAACTTGTAACTACCCAAGGCTAACAACTTGTACTCAACTGCACATTGTAAGTTTGTACTTAACTGTAATATTGTAACAACTTGTACTAACTGTAACATTGTAACTTGTACTAATCTGTAATAGCTTGTAACTTGTACTAACTGTAACATTGTAACTTGTACTCTAACTGTTAACATTGCAAACTTTGGTACTAACTGTACATTGTAACTTGTTGTAGTAAACTGGTAATATTGTAAATCCTTGTACCTAACTGTAGCCAACTTACAAAAATCGTACCTAACTGTAACATTGCAACCTTGTAGTAACTGCAACATTGCAATATTGAAAAACAACTTGTACATTGCAACTTGCACTAACTTGCAACATTGCAACTTGTACTAACTGTACATTGTATTGTAACCAAATGGCATTACCAACTGTACTAACTGTAACATTGCAACTTGTACTAACTGTAACATTGCAACTTGTCACTCGAACTGCACAACATTGTAAGCTTTGCAGGTTAACTGTAACATTGTAACTCTTGTACTCAAGCTGTAAATATTGTAACTTGTACCAACTGTAACATTGCACTTTGTAGCTCAACTGTAATATTGTAACTTGTACTCAACTGTAATATTGTAAGCTTGTACTTAACCTGTAACATTGTAACTTCAGTACTAACTGTAACATTGCAACTCTTGTACCTAACTGCAACATTGTAAACTCTGTACTAACTGTGAAGCATTGTAACCCTTGTACCTAACTGTAACATTGTTAAAAACTTTGCAACTTAACTGTAATTATCAAAAACTTAACTTGTAGGTAACTGCAACATTGTAAACTTGTACTAAACTGTACATTGTAAACTTCAGCACCTAACTGTAACATTGCAACTTCCAGTACCAACTCTAACATTGTAAATCTTCTTGTACCAACTGTACACATTGGGCAAACTTGTAGCTAACTGCAATATTGTAAATCCTTGTACTCAACTGTAACATTGCAAACTTGTACCTAACTGTCAAATATTGCAATCCTTGTACTAACTGTAACACTTGTAACTTTGTACCTAACTGTACATTGTCAACTTTGTACTCCAACTGTAACATTGCAAACCTTGTACTAACTGCAGCATTGCAACTCTTGTACTCCAACTGGTACATTGCAACTCTGCACCTAACTGCAACATTGCAAACTTACACTCAACTGCACATTGTAAACTTGTACTAACTGTACATTGCAACCTGTACCAACTGTACACATTGCAATCCTGTACCTAACTGCAACATTGTAACTTCTCTACCTAACTGCACATTGCAAAACTTGTACCAACTGCAACATTGCAAAACCTTGTATTAATCAACCCAACATTGCAACTTGCACTAACTGTAACATTGCAACTCTTGTACCTAACTGTAACTATTGCAAACTCTGTACCAACTGCAACATTGCAACCTGTACCAACTGTACATTGTAAACTCGTGCTCAACTGTAATATTGGTAACCTGTAACCAACTTGCACATTAATAACTTGCACCTAACTGGTAACACTTGCAAGCTTGTACTCAAACTGTAACATTGTAACAACTTGTACCTAACTGTAATATTGTAAACTTTGTACCAACTGCACATTGTAACTCTATGACTAACTGTACATTGCAACTCTTGGTACTCAACTGTAACATTGTAAGCTTGTACCTAACTACAATTGTAACTTGTAATAACTTCAGGCCCAATCCAACATTGTAAACTTTGTACTCAACTGTACAATTACTTGTAACTTACTAAACTGTAACATTGCAACTCTTGTAACTAACTGTACATTGGCAACTTATACCTAACTGTAACATTGTAACTCCTGTACCAACTGCAACATTTATAACTTCTGTACTAACTGTAACATTGTAACTTAAGTACCTAACTGGGCAACATTGCAACTTGTACCTAACTGTAACATTGCAACTTATACCTAACTGCAATATTGTAAACTTGTACCTAACCTGTACATTTATAACTCTTGTACGCAACTGTAACATTACAACTTGTAACTAATTCCGTAATATTGCCAACTTGTAACTAACTTGTACAATTAAAATTTGCACTCAACTGTACATTGTAACTTGTACTCAACTGTACATTGCAACCTTGTACCGAACTGTAACAATTAAAACCTATGTAAGTAACTGCAATACTTGCAACTTGTACTCAACTGTACATTGTAAACTGCATGAACTGCAACATTGCAACCTTGTACCTAACTCGTACATTGCAATCTATACTCAACTGTAACATTGCAACTTCTTGTACTAACTGCACATTTATAACTCTTGTACCTAACTGCAATATTGCAACTTGTACTAACTGTAACATTGGTAACTTCTGTAACCAACTGCAACATTGTAAACTTGTGCAATTCCAACTGTAACATTGTAACTTGTACTAACTGCAACATTGCAACTCTTGTACCAACTGTCCAACATTGTAATCCTGTAACCAACTGCAATATTGTAACAACTGTACTAACTGTAACATTGCAACTTGTACTCAACTGTAACATTGTAACAACTTGTACTCAACTGTAATATTGTTAAAAACTTCAGTAACTAACCTGTAACATTGTAACTCCTGTACTAACTGCAATAACTATAACCTTGTACTAACTGCACATTGCAACCTTGGCAACTTCAACTGTAACATTGCAATCCTTGTACCTAAACTGTACATTGTAAACTCTGTATCAAAACTGCAATATTGTAACAACTTGTACTAACTGGGTAACATTGTAACTCTTGTACCCTAACTGTACATTGCAACTTCTTTGGTACTCAACTGTAACATTGCAACTTGGTGCACTAACTGTAACATTGCAATCCTTGTAGCAAACCTGTACATTGTAACTTGTACTAACTGTAACATTGTAACTTGTACCAACTGTACATTGCAACTTTGGTACTAAACTGTAACATTGCAACTTGCACTAAACTTGTAACATTGCAACTTGTACTAAACTGCAACATTGCAACTTGGTACCTAACTGCAACACATTGGTAAACTTGTACTAACTGTACATTGCAAAACTTTGTACCTAACTGTAACATTGCAACTTGTACTAACTGTAACATTGTTGTAACTCTTGGTACTCAACTCGCAACATTGTAACTTGCAGCCTAAACTGTACATTAAATAAACTCCTGTACTAAACTCTACCATTGCAACTTGTACCAACTGTACATTGCACCTTGCACCTAACTGTAACATTGCAAATCTTGTACCAACTCGCAACAATTGTAACCTTGTACCTAACTGTACACATTGGTAACTCTTGGTACTAAACTGGGTACCATTGCAAACTCTGGTTGTACTAACTGTAACATTGCAACCTTGTACCTAACTGTAACATTGTAACTTTGTACTAAACTGTACAATATTGTAACTTGCACTAACTGTACATTGTAACTTGTACTCAACTGTAATATTGCAACACTTGTAACCAACTGTACATTGTAACTCTTGTACCTAACTGCAATATTGCAACTTATTGTACCTAACTGCAACATTGCAGAAACTTTATAACTTAACTGTAACATTGCAACTTCTTCCTACTAACTGCAATATTTGCAATCCTTGTACTCAACTGTAACATTGTTAACTTTGTACCAACTGTAATATTGCAACTCTGTACCTAACTGCACAATTATTGTCAACTTGGTACCTAACTGTACATTGTAAACTTGCACCTAACTGTAACATTGTAATCCTTATACTCAACTGCAACATTGTTAAAATCGTACCACAACTGTACATTGCAAACTTTGTACTCCAACTGTAACATTGTTAACTCCCAGCCAACTTCAACTTAACATTGCAAACTTGTACTAACTGCAATATTGCAACTTGCAACTAACTGCACATTGTTAAATCCCAGTACCTAACTGTAATATTGTAAATGCAGTACTAACTGTAATATTGTAATCTTGTACCTAACTGTAATATTGTAACTCTTGTACTCCAACTGTACATTGTAACTCTTGTACTCAATCTGTAATATTGTAAATCCTTGTACCTAACTGTACATTGGTAACTTGTACTAACTGCAATAACATTGCAATCCTTGTACTAACTGTAATATTGTTGTAACTGTACTAACTGTACATTATTAAACTTCTGTACTTCAACTGTAACCATTGTAATCCTTGTACCTAACTGTAACATTGTAAATTTATACCATAACTGTAACATTGTAAACTTGTACCAACTGTACATTGCAACTTGTTCAACTGCAACATTGTAGCATTAAACTTGTACTTCAAACTGTAATATTGACAATCTCATAGTACCTAAGCTGCAACATTGCAAACTTCATACTAACTGCAATATTGTAAGCTTGTACTTAACTGTACATTGTAACTCTTGTACTCAACTGTAACATTGTAAGCTTGGTACTCAACTGTAACATTGTAACTCTTGTAACCAACTGTAACATTGCAACTTGTACTAACTGCAACATTGTAACTTGTACCTAACTGTAATATTGCAACTTGCATCCAACTGCAACATTGCAAACTCTTGTAACCAACTGTACATTGCAAAACTTGCAGTAAACTGCAACACTTGCAACTCCTGTACTCCAACTGCAACATTGCAACTTGTACCTAACTGTAACATTGCAACTCTTGCAAGCAAACTGCACATTGTAACCCTTGTACCTAACTGTAACACATTGCAACCTTGTACCAACTGCAACAATTAAAGCAATCCTTGTCACCTAACTGTACACATTGCAAATTGTACCAACTGCAATACTGCAAACTTGTACCTAAGCTGCACATTGCAACCTTGTACCAACTGTAACATTGTAACCTGCTTACTGCAATAACCTGTAACATTGGCAATCCTTGTACTAACTGCAATATTGCAAGCTTGTACTCCAACTGCACATTGCAACTTCTTGTACCTAACTGCAATACTTGCAACTTGTACCTAACTGCAACATTGGCAACTTTTGGTACTAACTGGTAATATTGTAACTTGTACCTAACTGTAACATTGCAACTCAGTAACTTCAACTGTAATATTGTAAATCCTTGTACTAAACTGTACATTGTAACTTTGTACCTAACTGTAACATTGTAACTCTGTACTTCAACTGTAACATTGTAACCTAGTACCAACTGTAACATTGTAACTTGTACTAACTGTAACATTGTTGTAAACTTGTACTCAACTGTACATTGCAACTTGGTACCTAACTGTACATTGTAATCCTTGTACCTAACTGTAACATTGTAACTTGGTTACTAACTGTACAATTATTAAGCTTGCACTTAAACTGTACATTGCAAAAACTTGTACTAAGCTGTAATATTGTAACTTGTACCTAACTGTACATTGTGTAACTTTGCACTTGAATCCTGTCAACATTGCAATCCTTTGTACTAACCTGTAACATTGTAAGCTTCTTGTACCTCAACTGTAATATTGTAACTTGTCACCAACTGTACATTGCAAACTTGTACTCAACTGTAACATTGTAACCTTGTACTAACCTGTAACATTGCAACTCTTGTACTCCAACTGTACAATTGTAACTTCGTACCAACTTGTACATAAACCTTATTACTGGAACTGCACATTGCAATCCCTGTACTAATGTCTGTAAATAGCTGCAACTTGTACTTCAACTGCACATTGGGTCAACTCTTGTACTAACTGTAAATATTGCAACTCTGTACCAACTGTAACATTGCAACTTATACTAACTGCACATTGTAACAACTTGTACTCAACTGTAATATTGTAAACTTGTACTGAACTGCAACATTGTACAACCTGTACCTAACTGTGCACATTGTAACTCCTGTACTCCAACTGTAACATTGTTAAAACTTGTACCTCAACTGTACATTATTAACAACTTGTACTAACTGGCAACATTGCAATCCTTGTACTAACTGTAAATACTTGTAACTTGTACCTAACTGCAAAAATATTGTTAAAACCTATACCTAACTGTAACATTGCAACCTTGTACCTAACTGTAACATTGTAAACTCTGTACCAACTGTACATTGCAAAACCTTGCACTAACTGTAAGCCATTGAAAATAACCTTGTACCTAACTGTAACATTGTAACAAACTTGTACCAACTGTAATATTGTAACTCTTGTAACTAACTGCACATTGCAACTTGTACTAACTGTAATATTGCAACTTGTACCTAACTGTAACATTGTAAATCCTTGGTACTAACCTGTAATATTGCAAATCTTGTACTCCAACTGTACATTGTAAATCCTGTACCTAACTGTAACATTGCAACCTTGTACCAACTGTAACATTGCAACTTCTTGGTACCTAACCTGCAATATTGCAGCGCTTGTACTAACTGCAATATTGCAACTTGTACTAACTGTAATATTGTAACTTGTACTCCAACTGTAACATTGCAATCTTGTACCTAACTGTAACATTGCAACTTGTACTAACTGCACATTGTAACTTGTAACCAACTTCGTAATATTGTAAACTTTGCAACCAACTGTAACATTGCAACTTGTACCTAACTGCAACTATTCGCAACCTTAAATACTCAACTCTAAAAATATTGCAACTCTAACTTACCAACTGTAACACATTGCAAATCTTATACCTTTTAACTGTAACATTGCAACTTGGTACTGTCAACAAATATAATAACCTTGTACCAACCCTGTAATACGTAACTAACTAATCGCAATATTGTAACCTGTACCAACTGTAACATTGCAAATCCTTGTAACCAACTGCACATTGTAACCTTGTACCTAACTGTAACATTGCAACTTGTACCAACTGTAACATTGTAACTTGTACTCAACTGTACATTGCAACTTAGGTACCAAAACTGTAATATTATAAACTTTGTACTCAACTGTAACATTGCAACTTGTACTAAACTGTAATACACTTGTAAGTAACCTGTAACATTGCAACTTGTACTAATCATTACTAAAAACTTGTACCTAACTGTACATTGCAACTTGGCACTAACTGGCACATTGCAACTTGTACTAACTGTAACATTGCAACTCTTGGTACTCAACTGTACATTGGTCAACTTGTACTCAACTACACATTGTAACTTGCCCACTAAGCTGTACATTGCAACTTGTACTAACTGTAAATATTGTAACCTTGTACTAAGCTGCACATTGTAACTCTTGTACTAACTGTAACATTGTAAAATCTCTTGTACCTAACTGTAACATTGCAACTTGGTACTCAACTGTAACATTGTAACTTGGTACTCAACTGGTAACATTGCAACTTGTACTCAACTGTAACATTGTAACTCTGTACTAACTGTAACATTGTAACTTGTACTAACTAAAACAACATTGCAAACTTGTACTAAACTGTAACATTGGGTAAACTTGCACTCAACTCGCACATTGTAACTTGTACCTAACTGTAATATTGTAACTCTGTAACTCAACTGTAATATTGTAATCTTGTACTAAACTGCAACATTACAAATAACCTTGTACTCAACTGTACATTGTAACTTTGCACCAACTGCACAATTATTGAAAAACTTGTACTAACTGCACATTGCAACTTCCTTACTTCAACTGCACACATTAACAACTTGTACTAAACTTGTACATTGCAACTTGTACCAACTGTACATTGTAACTTGTACTAACTGTAACATTGTAAACCCTTGTAACCAACTGCACATTGCAACCTTGTACTCCAACTGCAACATTGGTAACCTTGTACCTAACTCGCAACATTGCAACTCTGTACCTAACTGCACATTGTAACTTGTACCAAACTGCAATTATTGCAATCCTGTACTAACTGGGTACATTGCAACTCTGTACCAACTGAACATTGCAGAGCCTGTATTAACTGTACATTGTGTAACTTGCAATTTCAGCTTGCAATATTGCAACTTGTACTAACTGTACATTGTGAGCTTCAGTATTAACTGGTACATTGCAACTTGTACTCAACTGCACATTGCAACTCAGGTAGTAACCGGGGTAATATCAGCAACTCTGTACTGCAACTGAAAATATTGCAACTTGTACCAACTGCACATTGTGAACTTGTACTAACTGTAACATTGTAAATTGTACTAACTGCAATATTGCAACTCGGTATCAACTGTAACATTGCAACTCATGCACTTTAACTGAAAATATTGCAACCTGTACTCAACTGCAAATATTGCAACTTGGTACCAACTGTACATTGCAAATCCTGTACCAACTGGCAATATTGCAGTAACCTGGTACTAAACAATACGTAACTCATACTAACTGTAACATTGCAATCATACTAACCGTAATATTGTAACTCTGTACTAACTGCAACATTGTAACTCTGTACTAACTGGTAATATTGCAACCCTGTACTAACTGTAACATTGCAACTCTGTACCAACTGCAATATTGTAAATTTGTAATTAACTGTACATTGTAACTTGTAATAACTGTAATATTGCAACCTTGTACCAATCTGGGTAATATTGTAAATTTACCAACTGCAACATTGTAACTTGGTACCAACTGTACATTGCAAACTTTGCATTAACTGCAATATTGCAACTTGTACTCAACTGTACATTGCAACTTATACTAACTGTAATATTGCAACTTGTACTCAACTGTAATATTGTAACTTGTACTAACTGTAATATTGTAAATTTGGTACTAACTGCACATTGTAACCCTCTGTACCAACTTTCGCAATATTGTAAATTCATAATTAACTGTAATATTGCAATCTGTGAACTGGTACATTGCAACTCTGTACTAACTGCACATTACAACTCTGTACTAACTATACATTGTAACTCTGTACTAAATCCGCAGACATTGCAACTTGCAAATTAACCGTAAATATCGTAACTTGTACCAACTGTAACATTGCAACTTTGGTACCAACTGCATTATTGTAACTTGTACCAACCGTAAAGATTGTAACTTGTACCAACTGCAATACTGCAACTTGCAATTAACCGTGTAATATTGCAACTCGTGTTCAACTGTAACATTGCAACTCGGTAATAACTGCAATATTGCAACTTTGGTACTTCAACTCGTGGAATACTTTCGTAACTCTGGGTACTTTCAACTCGTGAACATTGCAATCAAAATTCAACTGTACATTGCAACTTATACCAACTGTAATATTGCAACTTGTACTAACTGGTAACATTGCAACTTGTACCTGATCCTCGTAACATTGCAACTTGCACAACTGCAATACGTAACTTGTGTACTAACTGTACACGGTAACCTGGTACTAACTGTAACATTGCAACTTGTACCAACTGTAATATTGCAACTGTAGGCAACTGCAATACTGCAACTTGTACCAACTGTAACACATTGCAACTCTGTACCAACTCGTACATTGTAACTCATACCAACTGCACATTGTAACCTGTACTCAACTGTACATTATAACCTGGTGTGGCAACTGCACATTGCAAATTTTGTACCTAACTGCAACATTGCAATCTGTACTAACCGTACATTGCAACTTGTACTAACTGCATTGTAATGTAACCTGTACTAACCGTAAATATTGCAACTCAGGCACCAATCAGTAAATATTGCAACTCTTGCACTCAACTGCAATACTGTAACTTGTACCTAACTGGTAATATTGCAACTTGCACTAACTGCAATATTGTAACTTGCACTAACTGCAACATTGTAAACTTGTAGTAACTGGTACATTAAAACTTGTACTAACTGAGAATATTGGTGAATCCTTGTACTAACTGCACATTGTAACTCTTGTACTAACTGTGTAATATTGTAAATTTGTACTAACTGTACATTGTAATCAGGCTAACTGGTAATACTGTAACTTGTACTCAACTGTACATTGTAACTCTACCAACTGGTAATATTGTGAACTCTTGTACTAATCGTACACAACTTGTACCAACTGTACATTGCAACTTGCAGCAACTCGGTAATATTGCAACTTGGTACTAACCGTAATATTGCAACTTTGTGCAATTAACTGCACACAAATCTATTAACTGTACATTGCAACTCTGTACTCAACTGTAATATTGCAACTTGCACTAACTCGTACATTGCAACTTGTACTAACTGTACATTGGTACCTGTACTCAACTGCAATATTGCAACTTCTGTACTAACTGTAATACGAACTGTACCAACTCGTAATATTGCAACTTTTATTTCAACTGTACATTGTAACTCATGTACCAACTGCAATATTGTACCTTGTACTTAACTGTGCATTGCACTGGTACCAACTGTACATTGTAACTCTATACCAACTGTACATTGCACTGTATTAACTGGTAACATTGCAACTGTACTAACTGTCACATTGGTAACTATATACTCAACTGCAATATTGCAACTTGTACTAACTGTACATTGGTGGAACTTGTACCAACTGCAATAATGTAACTTGTACTACCTCGTAACATTGCAACTTGTACTATCTGTAATATTGCAATTCTGTACTAACTGCAATATTAAAACTTGGTAATTAACTCGTACACTGTAACTTGTACCAACCGTAATATTGCAATTCTGTACTAACTGCAAGGTTGTAGCTTTGGTAATAACTGCAATATTGTAACTTGCACCAGCTGTACATTGTAACTTGTACCAACTGCAACATTGGTGAGTTTGCATTAACTGTACATTGCATCTCGTACTCAACTGTAATATTGCAACTCTCTGTAGTAACTGTGCAATATTGGGTAACTTCATACTAACTGCATTGCACCTGTACTAACTGTACATTGTAACTTCTGTACTAACTCGTAATACTGTAAATTGCACCAACTGTAATATTGCAAACTTGGTACTAACTGCAATATTGTAACTTGTACTAACTGTACATTGCAACTCTATACTTCAACTGGTAACATTGCATCCTGTACTCAACTGCAATATTGCAACTTCAAATTAACTGCACATTGGTAACTCTGTACCAAATGGTAACATTGCAACTCTGGTACTCAACTGCAACATTGCAATCCCCGTACTAACTGTACATTGCAACTTGGTACCAACTGTAATATCGTAAATCAGTACTCAACCGTACATTGCAACTTCGGTACCTGAACTGCAACATTGCAACCTGTACCAACTGGTAATACTGGTAAACTCTGTACCAACTGCACATTGCAAACTTACTTAATTTAGGATATTGTAATTTGAATAACAACTGAAGGTAATATTGTAAAATTTAGATTTAACTTAAAAGATAGTGTAGAATTTATAATTTAATCGTATAATAAACTGTAATTAATCCGTGGTATTAAACTGCGCATCTTTGCAGCATTGCAACTCTGTACCAACTGCACATTGTAACTTGTACCACTGGCCATTGTAACTTGTGAATTTCAACTGCAATATTGCAGAGAATTTGTACCAACTGTGTACATTGCAACTTGTACCAATTGTACATTGGGTAAATTAGTACCAACTGCGTACATTGCAACTTACTAACTGTACTATTGCAAACTTGTACTAACTACAACATTGGTGGAATTCTGTACTAACTGTAATACTGTAAATTTGCACAAACTGGTAATATTTGTAACTTGTACCTAACTCAGGAATATTGTAAATCCTTGGTGTACTAACTTTTGTACATTGTAACTTGTACCAACTGTAACATTGCAACTTGTAACTAATTCAGGTAACATTGCAACTGCCAATTAACTCGTAATAATTGCAACTCTTGGTAAATTAACTGCATATTGTAACTCATACCAACTGCAACATTGCCAACTTGTGGCCAACCTGTGGTACAATTGTGTAACTTGTACTCAACTGTACATTGCAACCTTGTACTAACTTGTACATTGCAACTCTTGTACTAACTGCAACATTGTACCTATACCACTTGGTAATATCAATTAACTTGTACTAACTGTGAATATTGGTAAATCCCTGTAACTAACTTGGCAACATTGGGTTAACCAGGACTAACTGCACATTGTGTAACTTGTGTACCAACTGTACATTGGTAACTTGTAACAACTGTAATATTGCAACTTGTACTAACCAACAAATATTGCAACCTTGCAGTAACTTGCAACATTGCAATCCTTGTTACCAACTGCGTAATAATTGGGCAACTCTTGGTACCAACTGGTACATTGCAACTTCTTGCAATTAACTGTAACATTGTAACTTGTACCAACTTGTAACATTACAACTCTTGGTTGGTAACTGCACATTGTAACTTGGTACCAACTTGCACATTGCAACTTCTGTACCAACTGCAACATTGCAACTCTGTAACTAACTGTTACACGTAACCTTGTACTAACTGTACAATTGCAAATGTACTAACTGTGTAATAATTGCAATCCTTGCAAAAATTAACTGTAATATTGCATCCCGTAACTAACCGTACACGTAACCTGTACCAACTTGGTAACATTGTAACCTGTAACTAACAGTAATAATTGGTAATTCCGCAGTAAACTGCAATATTGTAACCTTACCAACTGCAATATTGTAACCAGTAAATTAACCGCACAATGTGGACCTTGTACCAACTTGCAATATTGCAACTTGGTAAATTGAACTTGCAATAATCGGCAACTTGTACCAACAACTGGCAATATTCGTAATCCTGCACAACTGAAAATAATTGTTGTACTTCGTACTAACTTCGCATAATACATTGCAACTTGGTAACTCAACCGTACAATTGCAATCCTTGTACTAGAACTTGCAATACTGTAACCTGTGTAGTAACTGCACAATTGCAACTTGGTACTTAACTTGTAACATAGCAACTTGGTAACTAACTTGTACATTGACAGGGAAATCGCATTAACTGGTAACATTGCAACTTCTAATACCAACTTGCACATTGCAACCTTGCACTAACTGCACATTGTAACTTGTACTAACTGCAATATTGTAACCCTTGTACTCAACTGTACAATTGTAACTTGTAATTAACTTGTACATTGCAACTCTGTACTAACTGGTACATTGTAAATTTTTAATTAACTGCAACATTAACTTGTACTAACTGTAATATTGTAACTTGTACTAACTGTAATATTGTAACTTGTACTAACTGTAATATTGTAACTTGTACTAACTGTAATATTGTAACTTGTACTAACTGTAATATTGTAACTTGTACTAACTGTAATATTGTAACTTGTACTAACTGTAATATTGTAACTTGTACTAACTGTAATATTGTAACTTGTACTAACTGTAATATTGTAACTTGTACTAACTGTAATATTGTAACTTGTACTAACTGTAATATTGTAACTTGTACTAACTGTAATATTGTAACTTGTACTAACTGTAATATTGTAACTTGTACTAACTGTAATATTGTAACTTGTACTAACTGTAATATTGTAACTTGTACTAACTGTAATATTGTAACTTGTACTAACTGTAATATTGTAACTTGTACTAACTGTAATATTGTAACTTGTACTAACTGTAATATTGTAACTTGTACTAACTGTAATATTGTAACTTGTACTAACTGTAATATTGTAACTTGTACTAACTGTAATATTGTAACTTGTACTAACTGTAATATTGTAACTTGTACTAACTGTAATATTGTAACTTGTACTAACTGTAATATTGTAACTTGTACTAACTGTAATATTGTAACTTGTACTAACTGTAATATTGTAACTTGTACTAACTGTAATATTGTAACTTGTACTAACTGTAATATTGTAACTTGTACTAACTGTAATATTGTAACTTGTACTAACTGTAATATTGTAACTTGTACTAACTGTAATATTGTAACTTGTACTAACTGTAATATTGTAACTTGTACTAACTGTAATATTGTAACTTGTACTAACTGTAATATTGTAACTTGTACTAACTGTAATATTGTAACTTGTACTAACTGTAATATTGTAACTTGTACTAACTGTAATATTGTAACTTGTACTAACTGTAATATTGTAACTTGTACTAACTGTAATATTGTAACTTGTACTAACTGTAATATTGTAACTTGTACTAACTGTAATATTGTAACTTGTACTAACTGTAATATTGTAACTTGTACTAACTGTAATATTGTAACTTGTACTAACTGTAATATTGTAACTTGTACTAACTGTAATATTGTAACTTGTACTAACTGTAATATTGTAACTTGTACTAACTGTAATATTGTAACTTGTACTAACTGTAATATTGTAACTTGTACTAACTGTAATATTGTAACTTGTACTAACTGTAATATTGTAACTTGTACTAACTGTAATATTGTAACTTGTACTAACTGTAATATTGTAACTTGTACTAACTGTAATATTGTAACTTGTACTAACTGTAATATTGTAACTTGTACTAACTGTAATATTGTAACTTGTACTAACTGTAATATTGTAACTTGTACTAACTGTAATATTGTAACTTGTACTAACTGTAATATTGTAACTTGTACTAACTGTAATATTGTAACTTGTACTAACTGTAATATTGTAACTTGTACTAACTGTAATATTGTAACTTGTACTAACTGTAATATTGTAACTTGTACTAACTGTAATATTGTAACTTGTACTAACTGTAATATTGTAACTTGTACTAACTGTAATATTGTAACTTGTACTAACTGTAATATTGTAACTTGTACTAACTGTAATATTGTAACTTGTACTAACTGTAATATTGTAACTTGTACTAACTGTAATATTGTAACTTGTACTAACTGTAATATTGTAACTTGTACTAACTGTAATATTGTAACTTGTACTAACTGTAATATTGTAACTTGTACTAACTGTAATATTGTAACTTGTACTAACTGTAATATTGTAACTTGTACTAACTGTAATATTGTAACTTGTACTAACTGTAATATTGTAACTTGTACTAACTGTAATATTGTAACTTGTACTAACTGTAATATTGTAACTTGTACTAACTGTAATATTGTAACTTGTACTAACTGTAATATTGTAACTTGTACTAACTGTAATATTGTAACTTGTACTAACTGTAATATTGTAACTTGTACTAACTGTAATATTGTAACTTGTATTAACTGTAATATTGTAACTTGTACTAACTGTAATATTGTAACTTGTACTAACTGTAATATTGTAACTTGTACTAACTGTAATATTGTAACTTGTACTAACTGTAATATTGTAACTTGTACTAACTGTAATATTGTAACTTGTACTAACTGTAATATTGTAACTTGTACTAACTGTACTATTGTAACTTGTACTAACTGTAATATTGTAACTTGTACTAACTGTAATATTGTAACTTGTATTAACTGTAATATTGTAACTTGTACTAACTGTAATATTGTAACTTGTACTAACTGTAATATTGTAACTTGTACTAACTGTAATATTGTAACTTGTACTAACTGTAATATTGTAACTTGTACTAACTGTAATATTGTAACTTGTACTAACTGTAATATTGTAACTTGTACTAACTGTAATATTGTAACTTGTACTAACTGTAATATTGTAACTTGTACTAACTGTAATATTGTAACTTGTACTAACTGTAATATTGTAACTTGTACTAACTGTAATATTGTAACTTGTACTAACTGTAATATTGTAACTTGTACTAACTGTAATATTGTAACTTGTACTAACTGTAATATTGTAACTTGTACTAACTGTAATATTGTAACTTGTACTAACTGTAATATTGTAACTTGTACTAACTGTAATATTGTAACTTGTACTAACTGTAATATTGTAACTTGTACTAACTGTAATATTGTAACTTGTACTAACTGTAATATTGTAACTTGTACTAACTGTAATATTGTAACTTGTACTAACTGTAATATTGTAACTTGTACTAACTGTAATATTGTAACTTGTACTAACTGTAATATTGTAACTTGTACTAACTGTAATATTGTAACTTGTACTAACTGTAATATTGTAACTTGTACTAACTGTAATATTGTAACTTGTACTAACTGTAATATTGTAACTTGTACTAACTGTAATATTGTAACTTGTACTAACTGTAATATTGTAACTTGTACTAACTGTAATATTGTAACTTGTACTAACTGTAATATTGTAACTTGTACTAACTGTAATATTGTAACTTGTACTAACTGTAATATTGTAACTTGTACTAACTGTAATATTGTAACTTGTACTAACTGTAATATTGTAACTTGTACTAACTGTAATATTGTAACTTGTACTAACTGTAATATTGTAACTTGTACTAACTGTAATATTGTAACTTGTACTAACTGTAATATTGTAACTTGTACTAACTGTAATATTGTAACTTGTACTAACTGTAATATTGTAACTTGTACTAACTGTAATATTGTAACTTGTACTAACTGTAATATTGTAACTTGTACTAACTGTAATATTGTAACTTGTACTAACTGTAATATTGTAACTTGTACTAACTGTAATATTGTAACTTGTACTAACTGTAATATTGTAACTTGTACTAACTGTAATATTGTAACTTGTACTAACTGTAATATTGTAACTTGTACTAACTGTAATATTGTAACTTGTACTAACTGTAATATTGTAACTTGTACTAACTGTAATATTGTAACTTGTACTAACTGTAATATTGTAACTTGTACTAACTGTAATATTGTAACTTGTACTAACTGTAATATTGTAACTTGTACTAACTGTAATATTGTAACTTGTACTAACTGTAATATTGTAACTTGTACTAACTGTAATATTGTAACTTGTACTAACTGTAATATTGTAACTTGTACTAACTGTAATATTGTAACTTGTACTAACTGTAATATTGTAACTTGTACTAACTGTAATATTGTAACTTGTACTAACTGTAATATTGTAACTTGTACTAACTGTAATATTGTAACTTGTACTAACTGTAATATTGTAACTTGTACTAACTGTAATATTGTAACTTGTACTAACTGTAATATTGTAACTTGTACTAACTGTAATATTGTAACTTGTACTAACTGTAATATTGTAACTTGTACTAACTGTAATATTGTAACTTGTACTAACTGTAATATTGTAACTTGTACTAACTGTAATATTGTAACTTGTACTAACTGTAATATTGTAACTTGTACTAACTGTAATATTGTAACTTATACTAACTGTAATATTGTAACTTGTACTAACTGTAATATTGTAACTTGTACTAACTGTAATATTGTAACTTGTACTAACTGTAATATTGTAACTTGTACTAACTGTAATATTGTAACTTGTACTAACTGTAATATTGTAACTTGTACTAACTGTAATATTGTAACTTGTACTAACTGTAATATTGTAACTTGTACTAACTGTAATATTGTAACTTGTACTAACTGTAATATTGTAACTTGTACTAACTGTAATATTGTAACTTGTATTAACTGTAATATTGTAACTTGTACTAACTGTAATATTGTAACTTGTACTAACTGTAATATTGTAACTTGTACTAACTGTAATATTGTAACTTGTACTAACTGTAATATTGTAACTTGTACTAACTGTAATATTGTAACTTGTATTAACTGTAATATTGTAACTTGTAACTTGTACTAACTGTAATATTGTAACTTGTACTAACTGTAATATTGTAGCTTGTACTAACTGTAATATTGTAACTTGTACTAACTGTAATATTGTAACTTGTACTAACTGTAATATTGTAACTTGTACTAACTGTAATATTGTAACTTGTACTAACTGTAATATTGTAACTTGTACTAACTGTAATATTGTAACTTGTACTAACTGTAATATTGTAACTTGTACTAACTGTAATATTGTAACTTGTACTAACTGTAATATTGTAACTTGTACTAACTGTAATATTGTAACTTGTACTAACTGTAATATTGTAACTTGTACTAACTGTAATATTGTAACTTGTACTAACTGTAATATTGTAACTTGTACTAACTGTAATATTGTAACTTGTACTAACTGTAATATTGTAACTTGTACTAACTGTAATATTGTAACTTGTACTAACTGTAATATTGTAACTTGTACTAACTGTAATATTGTAACTTGTACTAACTGTAATATTGTAACTTGTACTAACTGTAATATTGTAACTTGTACTAACTGTAATATTGTAACTTGTACTAACTGTAATATTGTAACTTGTACTAACTGTAATATTGTAACTTGTACTAACTGTAATATTGTAACTTGTACTAACTGTAATATTGTAACTTGTACTAACTGTAATATTGTAACTTGTACTAACTGTAATATTGTAACTTGTAGTAACTGTAATATTGTAACTTGTACTAACTGTAATATTGTAACTTGTACTAACTGTAATATTGTAACTTGTACTAACTGTAATATTGTAACTTGTACTAACTGTAATATTGTAACTTGTACTAACTGTAATATTGTAACTTGTACTAACTGTAATATTGTAACTTGTACTAACTGTAATATTGTAACTTGTACTAACTGTAATATTGTAACTTGTACTAACTGTAATATTGTAACTTGTACTAACTGTAATATTGTAACTTGTACTAACTGTAATATTGTAACTTGTACTAACTGTAATATTGTAACTTGTACTAACTGTAATATTGTAACTTGTACTAACTGTAATATTGTAACTTGTACTAACTGTAATATTGTAACTTGTACTAACTGTAATATTGTAACTTGTACTAACTGTAATATTGTAACTTGTACTAACTGTAATATTGTAACTTGTACTAACTGTAATATTGTAACTTGTACTAACTGTAATATTGTAACTTGTACTAACTGTAATATTGTAACTTGTACTAACTGTAATATTGTAACTTGTACTAACTGTAATATTGTAACTTGTACTAACTGTAATATTGTAACTTGTACTAACTGTAATATTGTAACTTGTACTAACTGTAATATTGTAACTTGTACTAACTGTAATATTGTAACTTGTACTAACTGTAATATTGTAACTTGTACTAACTGTAATATTGTAACTTGTACTAACTGTAATATTGTAACTTGTACTAACTGTAATATTGTAACTTGTACTAACTGTAATATTGTAACTTGTACTAACTGTAATATTGTAACTTGTACTAACTGTAATATTGTAACTTGTACTAACTGTAATATTGTAACTTGTACTAACTGTAATATTGTAACTTGTACTAACTGTAATATTGTAACTTGTACTAACTGTAATATTGTAACTTGTACTAACTGTAATATTGTAACTTGTACTAACTGTAATATTGTAACTTGTACTAACTGTAATATTGTAACTTGTACTAACTGTAATATTGTAACTTGTACTAACTGTAATATTGTAACTTGTACTAACTGTAATATTGTAACTTGTACTAACTGTAATATTGTAACTTGTACTAACTGTAATATTGTAACTTGTACTAACTGTAATATTGTAACTTGTACTAACTGTAATATTGTAACTTGTACTAACTGTAATATTGTAACTTGTACTAACTGTAATATTGTAACTTGTATTAACTGTAATATTGTAACTTGTACTAACTGTAATATTGTAACTTGTACTAACTGTAATATTGTAACTTGTACTAACTGTAATATTGTAACTTGTACTAACTGTAATATTGTAACTTGTACTAACTGTAATATTTCACTGTCTTGCCAGAAGGGTGCTTTACACTACAGTTTTTAAACTGCAACATTAACACCCCTCCTTCAGAGTGCAGGCACTGTACTTCCCATCTCCAGGACTCAAGTCCGGCCTGCCGGTTTCCCTGAATCCCTTCATAAATGTTACTTTGCTCACACTCCAACAGCACGTCAAGTATTAAAAACCATTTGTCTCCATTCACTCCTATCAAACACCCTCACGCATTCCTGCTGGAAGTCCAAGCCCCTCGCACACAAAACCTCCTTTACCCCCTCCCTCCAACCTTTCCTAGGCCGACCCCTACCCCACCTTCCTTCCACTACAGACTGATACACTCTTGAAGTCATTCTGTTTCGCTCCATTCTCTCTACATGTCCGAACCACCTCAACAACCCTTCCTCAGCCCTCTGGACAACAGTTTTGGTAATCCCGCACCTCCTCCTAACTTCCAAACTACGAATTCTCTGCATTATATTCACACCACACATTGCCCTCAGACATGACATCTCCACTGCCTCCAGCCTTCTCCTCGCTGCAACATTCATCACCCATGCTTCACACCCATATAAGAGCGTTGGTAAAACTATACTCTCATACATTCCCCTCTTTGCCTCCAAGGACAAAGTTCTTTATCTCCACAGACTCCTAAGTGCACCACTCACTCTTTTTCCCTCATCAATTTTATGATTCACCTCATTTTTCATAGACCCATCCGCTGACACGTCCACTCCCAAATATCTGAATACGTTCACCTCCTCCATACTCTCTCCCTCCAATCTGATATTCAATCTTTCATCACCTAATCTTTTTGTTATCCTCATAACATTACTCTTTCCTGTATTCACCTTTAATTTTCTTCTTTTGCACACCTTACCAAATTCATCCACCAATCTCTGCAACTTCTCTTCAGAATCTCCCAAGAGCACAGTGTCATCAGCAAAGAGCAGCTGTGACAACTCCCACTTTGTGTGTGATTCTTTATCTTTTAACTCCACGCCTCTTGCCAAGACCCTCGCATTTACTTCTCTTACAACCCCATCTATAAATATATTAAACAACCACGGTGACATCACACATCCTTGTCTAAGGCCTACTTTTACTGGGAAAAAATTTCCCTCTTTCCTACATACTTTAACTTGAGCCTCACTATCCTCGTAAAAACTCTTCACTGCTTTCAGTAACCTACCTCCTACACCATACACTTGCAACATCTGCCACATTGCCCCCCTATCCACCCTGTCATACGCCTTTTCCAAATCCATATATGCCACAAAGACCTCTTTAGCCTTATCTAAATACTGTTCACTTATATGTTTCACTGTAAACACCTGGTCCACACACCCCCTACCTTTCCTAAAGCCTCCTTGTTCATCTGCTATCCTATTCTCCGTCTTACTCTTAATTCTTTCAATTATAACTCTACCATACACTTTACCAGGTACACTCAACAGACTTATCCCCCTATAATTCTTGCACTCTCTTTTATCCCCTTTGCCTTTATACAAAGGAACTATGCATGCTCTCTGCCAATCCCTAGGTACCTTACCCTCTTCCATACATTTATTAAATAATTGCACCAACCACTCCAAAACTATATCCCCACCTGCTTTTAACATTTCTATCTTTATCCCATCAATCCCGGCTGCCTTACCCCCTTTCATTTTACCTACTGCCTCACGAACTTCCCCCACACTCACAACTGGCTCTTCCTCACTCCTACAAGATGTTATTCCTCCTTGGCCTATACACGAAATCACAGCTTCCCTATCTTCATCAACATTTAACAATTCCTCAAAATATTCCCACCATCTTCCCAATACCTCTAACTCTCCATTTAATAACTCTCCTCTCCTATTTTTAACTGACAAATCCATTTGTTCTCTAGGCTTTCTTAACTTGTTAATCTCACTCCAAAACTTTTTCTTATTTTCAACAAAATTTGTTGATAACATCTCACCCACTCTCTCATTTGCTCTCTTTTTACATTGCTTCACCACTCTCTTAACCTCTCTCTTTTTCTCCATATACTCTTCCCTCCTTGCATCACTTCTACTTTGTAAAAACTTCTCATATGCTAACTTTTTCTCCCTTACTACTCTCTTTACATCATCATTCCACCAATCGCTCCTCTTCCCTCCTGCACCCACTTTCCTGTAACCACAAACTTCTGCTGAACACTCTAACACTACATTTTTAATCCTACCCCATACCTCTTCGACCCCATTGCCTATGCTCTCATTAGCCCATCTATCCTCCAATAGCTGTTTATATCTTACCCTAACTGCCTCCTCTTTTAGTTTATAAACCTTCACCTCTCTCTTCCCTGATGCTTCTATTCTCCTTGTATCCCATCTACCTTTTACTCTCAGTGTAGCTACAACTAGAAAGTGATCTGATGTATCTGTGGCCCCTCTATAAACATGTACATCCTGAAGTCTACTCAACAGTCTTTTATCTACCAATACATAATCCAACAAACTACTGTCATTTCGCCCTACATCATATCGTGTATACTTATTTATCCTCTTTTTCTTAAAATATGTATTACCTATAACTAAACCCCTTTCTATACAAAGTTCAATCAAAGGGCTCCCATTATCATTTACACCTGGCACCCCAAACTTACCTACCACACCCTCTCTAAAAGTTTCTCCTACTTTAGCATTCAGGTCCCCTACCACAATTACTCTCTCACTTGGTTCAAAGGCTCCTATACATTCACTTAACATCTCCCAAAATCTCTCTCTCTCCTCTGCATTCCTCTCTTCTCCAGGTGCATACACGCTTATTATGACCCACTTCTCGCATCCAACCTTTACTTTAATCCACATAATTCTTGAATTTACACATTCATATTCTCTTTTCTCCTTCCATAACTGATCATTTAACATTACTGCTACCCCTTCCTTTGCTCTAACTCTCTCAGATACTCCAGATTTAATCCCATTTATTTCCCCCCACTGAAACTCTCCTACCCCCTTCAGCTTTGTTTCGCTTAGAGCCAGGACATCCAACTTCTTTTCATTCATAACATCAGCAATCATCTGTTTCTTGTCATCCACACTACATCCACGTACATTTAAGCATCCCAGTTTTATAAAGTTTTTCTTCTTCTCTTTTTTAGTAAATGTATACAGGAGAAGGGGTTACTAGCCCATTGCTCCCGGCATTTTAGTCGCCTCATACGACACGCATGGCTTACGGAGGAAAGATTCTTTTCCACTTCCCCATGGACAATAGAAGAAATAAAAAAGAACAAGAGCTATTTAGAAAAAGGAGAAAAACCTAGATGTATGTATATATATATATATGCATGTGCGTGTCTGTGAAGTGTGACCAAAGTGTAAGAAGGAGTAGCAAGATATCCCTGTTATCTAGCGTGTTTATGAGACAGAAAAAGAAACCAGCAATCCTACCATCATGCAAAACAGTTACAGGTTTTTGTTTCACAGTCATTTGGCAGGACGGTAGTACTTCCCTGGGTGGTTGCTGTCTACCAACCTACTACCTACTACCTACTACCATTAATATTTATCATTAATATTTACCATTAATATTTACCATTAATATTTACCATTAATATTTACCATTAATATTTGTCATTAATATTTACCATTAATATTTGTCATTAATATTTACCATTAATATTTACCATTAATATTTACCATTAATATTTGTCATTAATATTTACCATTTATATTTACCATTAATATTTACCATTAATATTTACCATTAATATTTGTCATTAATATTTACCATTAATATTTACCATTAATATTTACCATTAATATTTGTCATTAATATTTACCATTAATATTTACCATTAATATTTACCATTAATATTTATCATTATTATTTGTCATTAATATTTACCATTAATATTTACCATTAATATTTACCATTAATATTTACCATTAATATTTACCATTAATATTTACCATTAATGTTTATCATTAATATTTACCATTAATATTTACCATTAATATTTACCATTAATATTTGTCATTAATATTTACCATTAATATTTACCATTAATATTTACCATTAATATTTGTCATTAATATTTACCATTAATATTTACCATTAATATTTACCATTAATATTTACCATTAATATTTGTCATTAATATTTACCATTAATATTTACCATTAATATTTACCATTAATTATTTTTTTTATCACACTGGCCGATTCCCACCAAGGCAGGGTGGCCCGAAAAAGAAAAACTTTCACCATCATTCACTCCATCACTGTCTTGCCAGAAGGGTGCTTTACACTACAGTTTTTAAACTGCAACATTAACACCCCTCCTTCATTAATATTTACTATTAATATTTACCTGGAGTTTACCTGGAGAGAGTTCCGGGGGTCAACGCCCCCGCAGCCCGGTCTGTGACTAGGCCTCCTGGTGGATCAGAGCCTGATCAACCAGGCTGTTACTGCTGGCTGCACACAATCCAACGTTCGAGCCACAGCCCGGCTTATCAGGTACTGACTTTAGGTGCTTGTCCAGTGCCAGCTTGAAGACAGCCAGGAGTCTAGTGGTAATCCCCCTTATGTATGCTGGAAGGCAGTTGAACAGTCTCTGGCCCCTGACACTTATTGTATTTTCTCTTAACGTGCTAGTGACACCCCTGCTTTTCACTGGGGGGATGTTGCATCGTCTGCCAAGTCTTTTGCTTTCATTGTGAGTGATTTTCGTGTGCATTTTTGGTACTAGTCCCTCTAGGAATTTCCAGGTGTATATAATCATGTATCTCTCCCGCCTGCGTTCCAGGGAGTACAGGTTCAGGAACTTCAAGCGCTCTCAGTAATTGAGGTGTTATGTGTGCCGTGAAGGTTCTCTGTACATTTTCTAGGTCAGCAATTTTACCTGCCTTGAAAGGTGCTGTTAGTGTGCAGCAACATTCCATCCTAGATAGAACAAGCGACCTGAAGAGTGTCATCATGGGCTTGGCATCCCTAGTTTTGAAGGTTCTCGTTATCCATCCTGTCATTTTTCTAGCAGATGCGATTGATACAATGTTATGGTCCTTGAAGGTGAGATCCTCCGACATGATCACTCCCAGGTCTTTGACGTTGGTGTTTCGCTCTATTTTGTGGCCAGAGTTTGTTTTGCACTCTGATGAAGATTTAATTTCCTCGTGTTTACCATATCTGAGTAATTGAAATTTCTCATCGTTGAACTTCATAATGTTTTCTGCAGCCCACTGAAAGATTTGGTTGATGTCTGCCTGGAGCCTTGCAGTGTCTGCAATGGAAGACACTGTCATGCAGATTAGGGTGTCATCTGCAAAGGAGGACACGGTGCTGTGGCTGACATCCTTGTCTATGTCAGATATGAGGATGAGAAACAAGATGGGAGCGAGTACTGTGCCTTGTGGAACAGAGCTTTTCACGGTAGCCACCTCAGACTTTACTCTGTTGACTACTACTCTTTGTGTTCTGTTTGTGAGGAAATTATAGATCCATCTACCAACTTTTCCTGATATTCCTTTAGCACGCATTTTGTGCGCTATTACGGCATGGTCACACTTGTCGAAGGCTTTTGCAAAGTCTGTGTATATTACTTCTGCATTCTTTTTGTCTTCTAGTGCATCTAGGACCTTGTCGTAGTGATCCAGTAGCTGAGACAGACAGGAGCGACCTGCTCTAAACCCATGTTTCCCTGGGTTGTGTAATTGATGGGTATCTAGATGGGTGGCGATCTTGCTTCTTAGGACCCTTTCAAAGATTTTTATGATGTGGGATATTAGTGCTATCGGTCTGTAGTTCTTTGCTATTGCTTTACTGCCTCCTTTGTGGAGTGGGGCTATGTCTGTTGTTTTCAGTAACTGTGGGACGACCCCCGTGTCCATACTCCCTCTCCATAGGATGGTAAACGCTTGTGATAGGGGCTTCTTGCAGTTTTTGATGAACACGGAATTCCATGAGTCTGGCCCTGGGGCAGAGTGCATGGGCATGTCATTTATCGCCTGTTCGAAGTCATTTGGGTTTTAGTTCTTTCTGCGATTCCTGACTCCTATGAGATTCCTTTAGCTTAAGTTCGATGTTTTCTATTTCTCTGACCAGTGACTCGCTACGCATTTCAGATATATTGGCCTCTTTTAGCCGCTCTGTTATTCTTTTCCGTCGCCTGTAAAGGGAGCGCCTGTCTTTTTCTATTTTAAATCTACTCCTCCTTTTTCTTAAAGGAATAAGCTTCGAGCATACATCGAGTGCCATTAACTTTTACCATTAATATTTACTATTAATGTTTACCATTATATAACCTATGTCTAGTTTTATGTAGTCTATAAGTATTTATATTAGTCTGTAAGTATTAATATTAGTCTGTAAGTATTAACATTAGTCTGTAAGTATTAATATTAGTCTATAAGCATTAGTATTAGTCTGTAAGCATTAGTATTAGTCTGTAAGCATTAGTATTAGTTTGTAAGTATTAATATTAGTCTGTGTGCACTAATATTAGTCTGTAAGCATTAGCATTAGTCTGTAAGCGAGGGTAGAAACGTTGTGTGTTTCCTTTACACTGGTTGTCTATGTTCACCCATCAGTAAAATGGGTACCTGGACTGGTGTGGGCCACATCCTGCATGTTAGTGGACTGGTGTGAGTCACATCCTGGGTGTTAGTGAACTGGTGTGGGTCAGATCCTGAGTATTAGTGGACTGGTGTGGGTCGCATCCTGGGTGTTAGTGGACTGGTGTGGGTCACATCCTGGCTGTTAGTGGACTGGTGTGGGTCGCATCCTGTGTGTTAGTGGACTGGTGTGGGTCACATCCTGGGTGTTAGTGGACTGTTGTGGGCCATATCTTGGGTGTTAGTGGACTGGTGTGAGTCGCATCCTGGGTGTTAGTGGACTGGTGTGCGTCACATCCTGGGAGTCAGTGGAATAGTGTGGGTCACATCGTGGGTGTTAGTAGACTGTTGTGGGTCACATCCTGGGTGTCAGTGGACTGGTGTGGGTCACATCGTGGGTGTTAGTGTGTAGACAGCCTGTACTGTCTGCATAGACAGCCTATGCTGTCTGCCAGCTGAGTTCATATTTCGTGGCACTCAAGTGCTGCCCTCTCCAGGCCAGCCCAGGTCAGTGGGACGCTGGACTCACTCAGCGGCCCAGCAGCAGTCACAAGTCCTACTCCCTCTCTCCCTCGTGGGATGGCCCTCCCCGGCCATGGGCACACAACGCACAAGCCTGTGTACCCACCACGACATTTCAATAAAGTAAGAAGCCTCCGAAGACATATTCACTCACCCACTACCAGAAACACCAAATAATCTCGTTGTAAATGGTGGGAAGCGGTGGTTCCAGCGGTTGTGTTTCCCCAGAGGAAGGAAGAGGTATGAAGTCATCTTCACTTCATAACCCTACACTAGTAACATCCGTCTCTCAACGAGTTATCCTGATGTCGTGTCTGCACGTTTCAGCATCCAGACACAGGTACAAGCAGGATCTAGCAGACATTTCCCAAATTTCTTCGAGAAATATAAGTGGTGTCCCAGTGACCCCACGCTACAGCGTCCCACGCTGTTTCTCAAGTCATGTGTTCAGTGTCACTTGTATGTTCTGCTGTTGTTCAGCTCAGCACAGCTATTTCAGCAAGACAGAGGTGAGTTTTGTGGTGATTTCTGCATCCAGTGTGAGTTTCTCCGTGTATGTGGAGGAGGAAGTGGCCGTTCCTCGCCTTGCCCATGCTCGCCCTACTCACACCTCACCACACTACCATCCACCACTATGTGCTCAATCCCTCTGCTGTGCTTTCTGCTGTTTTCCATGTGAATTCATTGCCAGAGCTGTGTATCCGAGTGCCTGAGCCCACTCAAAGCCACGTAGATCATGAAGCCACGTGGATCAGCAAGCCACGTGGATCAGCAAGCCATTTGGATCAGCAAGCCACATGGATCAGCAAGCCACATGGATCAGCAAGCCTCGTGGATCAGCAAACCACGTGGATCAGCAAGCCACATAGATCATGACGCCACATGGATCACAATGCCACATGGGGTGTGGACGAAGCCTCGTGGATCTACGAGCCACATGAGTTACCAATGCTGCTGCCCGACTTCATGGCATCACGATGTCTGCCTGACGTCACCTCGAGATGTCTGCTGATGTCACAGTGCTGCTGACATCACCTCGCGACATCACACCTGACATCAAATGATGTCACATCGAGTGCTTCAGTAATTATGTCAGTATTGTCAAGAAGATTGAGAGAAGATGAATGTCGTGTTAATTAATTCCTCTCAGTGTTCTCACATGTTAGTGTATGGCTTACCTGGAGTTTACCTGGAGAGAGTTCCGGGGGTCAACGCCCCCGCGGCCCGGTCTGAGACCAGGCCTCCTGGTGGATCAGAGCCTGATCAACCAGGCTGTTGCTGCTGGCTGCACGCAAACCAACATACGAGCCACAGCCCGGCTGATCCGGAACTGACTTTAGGTGCTTGTCCAGTGCCAGCTTGAAGACTGCCAGGGGTCTGTTGGTAATCCCCCTTATGTGTGCTGGGAGGCAGTTGAACAGTCTCGGGCCCCTGACACTTATTGTATGGTCTCTTAACGTGCTAGTGACACCCCTGCTTTTCATTGGGGGGATGGTGCATCGTCTGCCAAGTCTTTTGCTTTCGTAGTGGGTGATTTTCGTGTGCAAGTTCGGTACTAGTCCCTCTAGGATTTTCCAGGTGTATATAATCATGTATCTCTCCCTCCTGCGTTCCAGGGAATACAGGTTTAGGAACCTCAAGCGCTCCCAATAATTGAGGTGTTTTATCTCCGTTATGCGCGCCGTGAAAGTTCTCTGTACATTTTCTAGGTCGGCAATTTCACCTGCCTTGAAAGGTGCTGTTAGTGTGCAGCAATATTCCAGCCTAGATAGAACAAGTGACCTGAAGAGTGTCATCATGGGCTTGGCCTCCCTAGTTTTGAAGGTTCTCATTATCCATCCTGTCATTTTTCTAGCAGATGCGATTGATACAATGTTATGGTCCTTGAAGGTGAGATCCTCCGACATGATCACTCCCAGGTCTTTGACGTTGGTGTTTCGCTCTATTTTGTGGCCAGAATTTGTTTTGTACTCTGATGAAGATTTAATTTCCTCATGTTTACCATATATGAGTAATTGAAATTTCTCATCGTTGAACTTCATATTGTTTTCTGCAGCCCACTGAAAGATTTGGTTGATGTCTTCCTGGAGCTTTGCAGTGTCTGCAATGGAAGACACTGTCATGCAGATTCGGGTGTCATCTGCAAAGGAAGACACGGTGCTGTGGCTGACATCCTTGTCTATGTCGGATATAAGGATGAGGAACAAGATGGGAGCGAGTACTGTGCCTTGTGGAACAGAGCTTTTCACCGTAGCTGCCTCGGACTTTACTCTGTTGACGACTACTCTCTGTGTTCTGTTAGTGAGGAAATTATAGATCCATCGACCGACTTTTCCTGTTATTCCTTTAGCACGCATTTTGTGCGCTATTACGCCATGGTCACACTTGTCGAAGGCTTTTGCAAAGTCTGTATATATTACATCTGCATTCTTTTTGTCTTCTAGTGCATTTAGGACCTTGTCGTAGTGGTCCAATAGTTGAGACAGACAGGAGCGACCTGTTCTAAACCCATGTTGCCCTGGGTTGTGTAACTGATGGGTTTCTAGATGCGTGGTGATCTTGCTTCTTAGGACCCTTTCAAAGATTTTTATGATATGGGATGTTAGTGCTATTGGTCTGTAGTTCTTTGCTGTTGCTTTACTGCCCCCTTTGTGGAGTGGGGCTATGTCTGTTGTTTTTAGTAACTGTGGGACGACCCCCGTGTCCATGCTCCCTCTCCATAGGATGGAAAAGGCTCGTGATAGGGGCTTCTTGCAGTTCTTGATGAACACAGAGTTCCATGAGTCTGGCCCTGGGGCAGAGTGCATGGGCATGTCATTTATCGCCAGTTCGAAGTCATTTGGCGTCAGGATAACATCGGATAGGCTTGTGTTAATCAAATTTTGTGGCTCTCTCATAAAAAAATTCATTTTGATCTTCGACTCTCAGTCTGGTTAGCGGCTTGCTAAAAACTGAGTCATATTGGGACTTGAGTAGCTCACTCATTTCCTTGTTGTCATCTGTGTAGGACCCATCTTGTTTAAGTAGGGGCCCAATACTGGACGTTGTTCTCGATTTTGATTTGGCATAGGAGAAGAAATACTTTGGGTTTCTTTCGATTTCATTTATGGCTTTTAGTTCTTCCCGCGATTCCTGACTCCTAAAGGATTCTTTTAGCTTAAGTTCGATGCTTGCTATCTCTCTGACCAGTGTCTCCCTACGCATTTCAGATATATTGACCTCTTTTAGCCGCTCTGTTATTCTTTTCCGTCGCCTGTAAAGGGAGCGCCTGTCTCTTTCTGTTTTACATCTACTCCTCCTTTTTCTTAGAGGAATAAGCCTTGTGCATACATCGAGTGCTACCGAGTTAATATGTTCTAGGCATAAGTTTGGGTCTGTGTTGCTTAGTATATCTTCCCAGCTTATATCGGTTAGGACTTGGTTTACTTGGTCCCACTTTATGTTTTTGTTATTGAAGTTGAATTTGGTGAATGCTCCCTCGTGACTAATCTCATTATGTCGGTCTGGGGCTCCGCGCATACATGACTGAACCTCAATTATGTTGTGATCTGAGTATATTGTTTTTGATATGGTGATATTTCTTATCAGATCATCATTGTTAGTGAAGATGAGGTCTAGTGTATTCTCCAGTCTAGTAGGCTCTATTATTTGCTGGTTTAAATTGAATTTTGTGCAGAGATTTAAAAGCTCGCGTGAGTGTGAGTTTTCATCAGAGCTGCCTCCTTGTGTTATTACTGTAACAATATTATTTGCTATATTCCTCCATTTTAGGTGCCTTAAGTTGAAATCCCCCAGGAGCAAGATGTTGGGTGCAGGAGCTGGAAGGTTTTCCAGACAGTGGTCAATTTTTAACAGCTGTTCCTGGAATTGCTGGGATGTTGCATCCGGAGGCTTGTAGACTATCACAATGACTAGGTTTTGGTTCTCGACCTTTACTGCTAAAACTTCCACTACATCATTTGAGGCATTTAGCAGTTCTGTGCAAACAAGTGACTCTGCAATGTACAGGCCAACCCCCCCCCTTTTGCCTGTTCACTCTGTCACATCTGTATAGGTTGTAACCTGGGATCCATATTTCGTTGTCCAAGTGATCCTTTATGTGGGTCTCAGTGAAAGCCGCGAACATTGCCTTTGCCTCTGCAAGCAGTCCACGGATGAAAGGTATTTTGTTGTTTGTTGCTGGCTTTAGACCCTGTATATTTGCAAAGAAGAATGTTATCGGACTGGTGGTATTGTTGGTACTGGGGGGGGATTTTTTTTCCGGCATTAGTATCTGTATCTGTTGGTTTGGAGTGGAGGCCATCGACTGTGGTTCCACTCCAGGAATGACTGGATTTGGTGTACGATTTCTGCCATTTCCTGCCAGTTTTTTTTCCTTCCTGGCACTAAAAAACCTCTCCCTCTTGAGTGGCTGTGGCTACCCAGGTTTTCCCATGGCCTGGATGTTTTGTATCTTTTTGTCCCCTTTAGATGGTATGCCTGGCAATTTAAGTTATAGCACAGTCTTTCCTGTACTGAAGAGGTACACAGTTCAGGGTGAAAAAGCTTACAGGAAGGGAGTTTGCATTTTCCTTTTGTCATATGGGCATGGCATTTTCTAGGGTGGTCATAGTTGCAAGTCCCATCTGTTTTTCCAGATTTCCCATGCCAGCAGATACCAAGTGCATAGTATGTGCACAGGCTTGGTTTCCGTTTGCCTTGGGTTTCTGTGACTGTATTCCCTGTTGGTGCATGTTTCCCTGTCTTACTTCTATCCTCCCTAGCACCAACAATGGAGCTCCCACCATTTGTTTTTGGTAATATATCCTCACTATTGCTAGTGGAGTCCTCTTGTTTGCTATTTCCTGCGGTATTTCTAGTTTGCAATATTGGTTTTATCTTATCTTTGACTACACTTGTTTCCCTACTATGGCTCCTGTCCCCTATGAGGTCATTCATATGTATTCCTTCCTGCGTATAATTCCCGACTACCTGGACAAAATCTCCAGCTTCACCATTACTGTCTCCCAGGACAGCATCTCCAGCTTCACCATTACTGTCTCCCAGGACAGCATCTCCAGCTTCCCCAGTACTGTCTCCCAGGACAGCATCTCCAGCTTCACCATTACTGTCTCCCAGGACAGCACCTCCAGCTTCACCATTACTGTCTCCCAGGACAGCACCTCCAGCTTCACCATTACTGTCTCCCAGGACAGCACCTCCAGCTTCCCCATTACTGTCTCCCAGGACAGCA
Source organism: Cherax quadricarinatus (assembly GCF_038502225.1). NCBI lineage: Eukaryota > Metazoa > Arthropoda > Malacostraca > Decapoda > Parastacidae > Cherax > Cherax quadricarinatus. The sequence goes on from NW_027195055.1 coordinate 203,618, forward strand.
CTATCATCCCCCCATTTACTGACTACCAGGACATCATCTCCAGCCTTACAGTTTCTGACTACATGGCCAGTATCAAGGGCAGTACCATTCAGCCCGGACTTTTTATGTTCCCATCTGTTGTAGAAAGCTTCCAGGTTTTCTATGAAAGCAGCTTTGATGTTGACCTCTTTTAATACCCTTGTGATTTTAGTCCACAGATTTATCTCATTTGGGCATACCCAAAAACACTTCCCTGTTTTAATACTGCTTGTAGCTAGTTCTTGGATATCTGCACAAGGGGCGTGACACCAATTTCCACAGAAATGACAATTTATGCATGTGGAAGCCCGTTTGTTTGACTGACCACAGACTACACACATCTTCATAATGATTTGAATGGTTGATTTACTGCAATTCTACTAGCAACCTCTTGAATATTCTATTAATAACCTGTTAGGTGGTGCACAACGAAACCGTTTGAAACCAGTCCAGGGTTCGGACCAGTCAAGGGTTCGGACCAGTCAAGGGTTCGGACCAGTCTATCTGATCTGATCAGTGGGTCACTTATTTAAACCATACTGGTCGGTGATTTGAGCTAACACATGAAGGATCTACTGGAAATTATCTACCCGAGTAATATGTGATTTGATTGATACAAAAGTATAACTTGCGTGTTGAAGAGCCGGTGACTGCTGGCACTCCTACAATGACGAACGGTCGAGCCTCCACCTTTGTTTATCAATCGCTGTATCTAGCTTCTCTATTTTTTTTTTTCCGTCTCCACCACAATAAATGCTATATTATCACTATAGTTGACTGGTGCAAATTTTGGAGGAAGGGCGCTTTTTCTGTAGTATTAATTGCTTAGTGTCAATTTTGTGCACAGAAAAGCATCATTTGCTAGTTAAGCCATGTTGTACCGCATGTACCGCGGGTGTGTGTAAAGTTTTCCGTGTGTCCAGTGTGGTCTGCGGCCAGACCTCTGTGTAGCTCTTTGTTGCCTGTCACCTGGTGTGACCAGCGCATTTGACAGCTGATATTACTCAGCCCCAAGCGACCGAGCCTCTTGTACAGAAAGCTCTTACTGTTCGCCGCTTGTGATGTTCCGCAGAATCGTACCTGCTATGATTCCCATCGAGATTTGTTTCACTTCACCTCCAGACCTTCAGAGTGCAGTTATATGTAGAGAAACAAGTCTGGGGACGCTTAGACTAACCTCTGCTATAACTCCAACTGCCGAGAGAATGACACTCATCAAGCCGCAGTTAGCCCTGTCAGCAGGCACTGTGTCAGCCTCGTGTCACAAGCTTCATTGAGCTCCTGCACAAAGATGATGTCACTTTGGCTGCTAACTCGCTCACTGCAGTCTGGTGTATGATGTTACGACTCCCAGATGTTTTGCCCAGTCGTCTCTGCCACGACTCGCTCCACGACTCACTCCACGCTTGCCGACAGTGACAGAGCAGCGACAGTACCAGTCGAGAAGTGTCCTCCTGAGTCGCTTGCCAGAAGTCCTGCCCAGTTGCCGAGTTTTGACGATGCCTCACTCGAGGGCACCAGCATGTCGTGCCCCAGGTTAAGTGAAACCTGCAGTGACTTCACCGTTCCAGAGGAGACCGTACCCTGTTACGTCACAGCTCAGCCGCAGCGATGTCTCCTGTGTTGCAGACGCAGGAAGGTGTGCAGTGATGCCATTTGACGCTCACTGTCTATGACCATGATGTTTAGCACACCCCACATGTTTTTTCTTCCCTCCCTGTAGGAAGTTTTTTTTTTTTCATGTCCATATGTATATATATGTTTTTATTTTGTGTTCTGTGCCCTGTTCCTATGAGAGAGAGACCGAGTTTTTTTACCACCAGTGTTGTCGCATCCTGGGTGTTAGAGGATTGGTGTGGGTCGCATTCTGGGTGTTAGTGTAGTGGTATGGGTCACATCCTGGGTGTTAGTGGACTGGTGTGGGTCACATCCTGGTTGATAGTGAACTGGTGTGGGTCAGATCTTGAGTGTTAGTGGACTGGTGTGGGTCGCATCCTGGGTGTTAGTGGACTGGTGTCGGTCGCATCCTGGGAGTTAGTGGACTGGTGTGGATCACATCCTGGGTATTAGTCGACTGGTGTGGGTCGCATCCTGGGTGTTAGTGGACTGGTGTGGGTCACATCCTGGGCATTAGTGGACTGGTGTGGGTCACATCCTGGGTGATAGTGAACTGGTGTGGGTCAGATCCTGAGTGTTAGTGGACTGGTGCGGGTCACATCCTGGGTGTTAGTGGACTGGTGTCGGTCGCATCCTGGGTGTTAGTGGACTGGTGTCGGTCGCATCCTGGGTGTTAGTGGACTGGTGTGGGTCACATCCTAGGTGTAGTGGACTGGTGTGGGTCGTATGCTGGGACAAAACTGACGCAATTTGCGGGAAATGCTCAACATAACAAGGGACTTTCTATATAGTAGTATGTCACTGATGTCAGCTATGGTCTGTATACCTTGTACATGTACTGGTGGAATTAAATATATTATATTCATTTATTAATAATAATCTGTCCGAAATACTCACGCATGTTTGTAACTTTCTATGTGCTTAACAATACTTTATTACTCGTAAATCACAGTTTTTATACCAGCCCGGTTGGTCAGATACTGACTTTAGGTTCCTGTCCAGTGCCTTCTTGAAGACAGCCAGGGGTCTGTTAGTAATCCCCCTTATATATATATATGCTGGGAAGAAGTTGATCAGTCTTGGGCCCGTGACAGTTATTGTGTTGTCTCTTGGTGCCCGCTGGGAGATGTTGCACCGACTGCCGAGTCTTTTGTTTTCATAGGCAGATTTCATGAGCAGATTTTGGACTAGTCCCTCTGGGATTTTCCAAGTGTATTATCATGTATCTTTCTCGTCTGCATTCCAAGGAGTAGAGATCAAGAGACTTCAAGTGTTCCCAGTAATTCAGGTGCTTTAATGAGAGTTCTTTGCTTATTTTCCAGGTCTGCAATTTCGCCTGCCTTGAAAGGGGCCGTTAGTGTACAGCAGTATTCCAGCCTAGAGAGATCAAGTGATTTGAAGAGAATCATTATTGGCTTGGCATCCCTTGTTTTGAATGTTTCCATTATCCATCCTATCATTTTCCTAGCAGATGTAATAGATACATTGTTGTGATCTTTGAAAATGAGATTCTGTGGCATTACCACTCCCAGATCCTTCACTTTAGTTTTTTGCTCTATTGTGTGGTTGGAATTTACTTTATACTCCTACACAGTTTTTATTTCCTCGAGTTTTCCATAGCGGAGTAATTGAAATTTGTCTTCATTGAACTTCATATTATTTACTGACGCCCATTTACAGACCAGTTAATGTCCGCTTAAAGATTTGCAGTGTCATCAATGGATGACTCTGTCATGCGAATTCTGGTATCATCATGAGAATTCCGGTATCATGTCTATATCAGACATGAGGATAAGTAGAAGGATGATGGCGAGTACTGTAACTTGTGGAACAGAGCTTTCACTACGGTCACCTCTGACTAAATGTATTGACTTTTACTTTTTGTGTTCTATTCGTTAGGAAGTTGTAGATCCATCTTCCAACTTTTCCTGTTATTTCTTTTTCACCCATTTTGTGTGCTATTGCACCGGTCTGTGTATCCTATATCTGCATTTGTTTTTTCCCCAGTGCATCTAAGACCATGTCATAATGATCCAGTAGTTGGGAGAGGCAGGAGTGACCTTCTCTAAACCCGTGTGGCTCTGGGTTGTGTAACTGATGGATATCCAAGTGTTTGGCGATCTTGCTTCTTAGAACCTTTTCAAAGATTTCATTGATGTGGGACATTAGTACTATGGTCCTGTAATTCTATGTAATTGCTTTACTGCCACCATTGTGGAGTGGGGCTATGTCTGTTGTTTTTAGTGACTGTGGAATGACCTCTGTGTCCATGCTTCCTCTTTATAGAATATTGAAGGTACGTGACAGGGATTTCTTGCAGTTCCTGATGAACATGGAGTTACACGAGTCTGGGCCTGGGCCAGAGTGCATGGCCATGTCATTTGTTGCTTGTTCAAAGTACTCTGGTGTTAGGATTATATCACAAATTCATGAATTAACCAGATTTTGAGTCTCGGTCATAAACAAAATTATTAAGATTGTCGAGCCTTATAATGATGAATGGCTCACTAAAGGCTGACTCATAATGGAACTCCAGTATCTCACTCATTGCTTTCATCTGAGTGAGTCTCATCTTGTTGCAGAAGGAAGCCAGTCGATGCTTTGGCCCTATATTTGTTATGAGATAAGAAGTTTTGTTTTTATGTTTGGCTTTAAGTTCTTCCTGTGTGTGAAAATTTATTCGGTCCTAAAGTTCCACAGGACAGATATGTCGTACGAAGATCCCAACATGTCATGGATGGAACGGCTGGGTTGGGTGGCCTTTATTCCCACCCAAAACACACACACACACACCCGGGTTGGCAAAGGTGGTTGGAAGGTACATTTAATTGATAGATTTACCCTTCGAGGAAGAGGTAGGTAGTTTATACTGTTAGAGAACTAATATTAGAACTATTGAGACAACTTTTTTTTTTTTTTTTTTTTTTTTTATTCGCCGGTATTCTCCCGGCCCGGGTCTTTTCCAAGTAGTGGTGACCCGGCCTTGGCTCCCTATCTGGGAAGTGTCTCGAGACTTAAGTCTCCCATGGGAGGAGGTACAGTACCTCCTCATCTTTGGGACCAAGTGTCCCCAGGCCTGGCCACGTTCCCCGCCCTCACGGGGCTTGTAGGGAGAAGCTAGGCCTCTGGTCTGCCATTTACCCCGCCTCAAAGGGGCTCGTGGGGATGGCAGTCTTATGAGCTGCAGATGGTAGCAAGCTCAGGCCTCTTATATATATTGAGACAACTGTAGATAATAACAATGTAGACCTAAGACCTTAACGTAGGTAGTAATAGGCCGGTAATGTAGGCAAACACTAGGTTATATTAGCCAGGGAGAACTGGCAGCCCAAGTTTGAATGCTGGGGCATTGGGTTTTGAGACCTCAGTGGCTTCTTCTAAGACCAGACACCATCGGATCAACAAGTGCCTCCACGTGTCTTCACATACTAGACCTGGGGAAATCTGGTGGAGGCACCTTGATGTACTGTAGATGACCTCCGTCAGGTCCATACAGTAAGACGAGACCTCCCTTTCTTTCTCAGTATTCTGGCCAGTTTCTGGGGGAAATTGCGAGTGAGTTGAGCTGTGGGTCTTTGTGCAGGCGGGCAGCCCATGAGCAGTACATACCGGTGTCTCTTCGTCAGCCTTAGAAGCTAGTGTCACTTTCTGCATAGTTGAACTAGGGGATACACACCCCCTTGGAAACAGAAATTTCTGAGGTGCAGGCAGGTCACTAATACCGACTGAATATTGCAGGAATTAAGGCTCCCGGTTGCACGTGGTTCTGAAGGGAAGTCCAGAGGGGCTAAAGCTTAGGGAGCTTGAAGACCTGGATACATTCTCCAGCACCAAGTAAGTTAGTCCTTTATACGTGCATGCAGGTGAGATTTCTTGCAACATCAGTCATTTATGAAAATCTGTCGTATAAGCCACTTGTGAGGCTGAGGTACCAGCCTCAGGGCTCGGTGTCATCATAGCTTGCCAGGGTAGACAACTCACATGGAGGCACTCCAGACAAATTTTCACACCGTGTTTCTTGTCTTCTGTTTATCTTTCTTTAGCTAGTACTAGTAAGTTATGTCTGTGTCCATCATACTAGCATGTAAGTGATGTCTGTGTCCATCATATTAATATGTAAGTGATGTCTGTCTCCATCATACTAGTATGTAAGTGATGTCTGTGTCCATCATATTAATATGTAAATGATGTCTGTTTCCATTATACTAGTATGTAAGTGATGTCTGTGTCCATCATATTAGTATGCAAGTGATGTCTGTGTCCATCATACTAGTATATAAGTGATGTCTGTGTCTATCATGCCTGAAGTATACCTTGAGAAAGTTCCTGGAGTCAACGCTCCCGCGGCCCGGTCCATGACCAGGCCTCATGGTGGATCAGGGTCTGCTGATCAACCAGGCTGTTACTGTTGGTCGCACGCAACCCGACGTACAAACTACAGTCCGGCTGGTCAGGTACTGACTTTAGGTGCCTGACCAGCGCCGTCATGTAGACAACCAGGGGTCTATTGGTAATTCCCTTATGTATGCTGGGAGGTAGTTGAACAGTCTTGGGCCCCTGACACTTACTGTGTTGTCTCTTATCGTACTAGTGGCACGACATGCACAATTTTTCTAGACCCCAAATTTGCGTGGGACTGCCATTATAGGCCTCACTGTGTATGGGTTAACACACATCCCTGGTACTCTTCCTCCTGCAGAGGAAAAAGCACATGAATGGTATTAAGTTTGTCAGTAGACAAACAGAAAATCAAACAAACACACATAACATATAAGTTGTATATATTCCATTGTGCCTTAAGCCTTGTTCTGAGGTATTAATATTACACCTTGGAACAGCGTAAATATGGCCATATAAAAAAATTATTAAGTATAAGATAAACCGTGATCTTGTACAGAGACTCTTGATCGTCGCTTATACAGCAAGTTGGGTTACAGGTTACTGCTCTTAAGTGGAAATTACTGTACAGTGAAGCATAGCCTTTTTTTTTTTTTTTGACTTTTAAATGCATATAAAATCTTGATAACATGTTTACTGTATTATATGTAAAGTGAACAATAGAGCTTGGCCTAAAAATTGCTTGTACAGTACATGCATCACTGACCTTAAAATATTTTCAGCCTTAGCTGAGTGATGCATATGTTTATTCTAGGGAGTCCAAATATATGAAAATTGAAAACACCTGCACTAACACATCATAAAACACCTGCACTAACACATCATAAAGCACCTGCACTAACACATCATAAAATACCTGCACTAACACACCATAAAATACCTGCACTAACACACCATAAAATACCTGCACTAACACATCATAAAACACCTGCACTAACACATAAAACACCTGCACTAACACACCATAAAATACCTGCACTAACACACCATAAAATACCTGCACTAACACACCATAAAATACCTGCACTAACACATCATAAAACACCTGCACTAACATATAAAACACCTGCACTAACACACCATAAAATACCTGCACTAACACATCATAAAACACCTGCACTAACATATAAAACACCTGCACTAACACACCATAAAATACCTGCACTAACACATCATAAAACACCTGTACTAACACATCATAAAACACCTGCACTAACACATCATAAAACACCTGCACTAACACATCATAAAACACCTGTACTAACACATCATAAAACACCTGTACTAACACATCATAAAACACCTGCACTAACACATCATAAAACACCTGCACTAACACATCATAAAACACCTACACTAACACACCATAAAATGTCGTGTGGGGTTCGGTAGGAGATTTGAGGGTTGAAGGTAGACACACTTGTTGGATGGTAATGCAATATTGTCAGACTGTGATGAGAGGTGGCAGCCCAGGCCTACCCTGTTCTGCCTTGCTTGTAGGTGGTCCGTCGAGTGAGAAAGAGGCAGCTCTCACGCTGCATCCCGTGACGTCATACAGTCACTCGGCCTAATAGGGATCTTCTATATAAAGCACATGGATGGTACTATAATACGCTATACAACACATATAAGGGGATCAGCAACTATGCTGACAAAAATACCTGCACTAACACATAATAAAACACCTGCACTAACACAACATAAAACACCTGCACTAACACATCATAAAACACCTGCACTAACACATAAAACACCTGCACTAACACATCATAAAGCACCTGCACTAACACACCATAAAACACCTGCACTAACACACCATAAAACACCTGCACTAACACATCATAAAACACCTGCACTAACACACAATAAAACACCTGCACTAACACATCATAAAACACCTGCACTAACACATCATAAAATACTTGCACTAACACACTAGAAAATACCTGCACTAACACATCATAAAACACCTGCACTAACACATCATAAAACACCTGCACTAACACACCATAAAATACCTGCACTAACACATCATAAAACACCTGCACTAACACATCATAAAACACCTGCACTAACACATCATAAAACACCTGCACTAACACATCATAAAGCACCTGCACTAACACACCATAAAACACCTGCACTAACATACCATAAAACACCTGCACTAACACATAATAAAACACCTGCACTAACACACCATAAAATACCTGCACTAACACATCATAAAACACATGCACTAACACATCATAAAACACCTGCACTAACACACCATAAAATACCTGCCCTAACACACCATAAAATACCTGCACTAACATACCATAAAACACCTGCACTAACACATCATAAAACACCTGCACTAACACACCATAAAATACCTGCACTAACACATCATAAAACACCTGCACGAACACATCATAAAACACCTGCACTAACACACCATAAAATACCTGCACTAACACATCATAAAACACCTGCGCTAACACACCATAAAACACCTGCACTAACACACCATAAAATACCTGCACTAACACATCATAAAACACCTGCGCTAACACACCATAAAACACCTGCATTAACACACCATAAAATACCTGCACTAACACACAATAAAATACCTGTACTAACACATCATAAAACACCTGCACTAACACACCATAAAACACCTGCACTAACACACCATAAAATACCTGCACTAACACATCATAAAACACCTGCACTAACACATCATAAAACACCTGGACTAAGACACCATAAAATACCTGCACTAACACACCATAAAATACCTGCACTAACACACCATAAAATACCTGCACTAACACACCATAAAACACCTGCACTAACACACCATAAAATGCCTGCACTAACACACCATAAAATACCTGCACTAACACACCATAAAACACCTGCACTAACACACCATAAAATGCCTGCACTAACACACCATAAAATACCTGTACTAACACATCATAAAACACCTGCACTAACACACCATAAAACACCTGCACTAACACACCATAAAATACCTGCACTAACACATCATAAAACACCTGGACTAACACACCATAAAATACCTGCACTAACACACCATAAAATACCTGCACTAACACACCATAAAATACCTGCACTAACACACCATAAAACACCTGCACTAACACACCATAAAATGCCTGCACTAACACACCATAAAATACCTGTACTAACACATCATAAAACACCTGCACTAACACACCATAAAACACCTGCACTAACACACCATAAAATACCTGCACTAACACATCATAAAACACCTGGACTAACACACCATAAAATACCTGCACTAACACACCATAAAATACCTGTACTAACACATAAAACACCTGCACTAACACACCATAAAACACCTGCACTAACACACCATAAAATGCCTGCACTAACACACCATAAAATACCTGTACTAACACATCATAAAACACATGCACTAACACACCATAAAACACCTGCACTAACACACCATAAAACACCTGCATTACCTGAACACATCATAAAACAGTATCAGATTCCATTTGTTTTAATCTTATTTGATTCAGGAAAAATTAAATACTCTTTTAAACTCTCGAAATTTTTTTTTTTTTTAAATGTTTCTACATTAACAGGAATTTTATTTTCGAGTCATCGTACAGTTGAGGAGCTACATTGTTCAGAGTTACCCTGAGATGACTTGATGAGTCTTCATCATGACAATTATAATGAATGTAAAATTAAATGAATTGTAAAATTAAAAATTCTATAATTATCTAAAAACTTCAGAAAATGAACAAAATATACTTCCAAACTTTATTTAAAAAATTACACATAATAATAATAATAATAATAATAATAATAATAATAATAATATCAAAGAATCATGTGACAGGCAGCAGAGAACATTATTCTTCCTTTATTTTCTGCTTTTTGAGCAACACTGGTATCACCATTATAGCGAGAAGAATGAGCAGAGCTGTTACAGAAGACAGCAGGATCAGCAGAAGCAGGTAGACGTCTGCGTTACTCTGCTGAAGTAGATACAGATGACTTCCCTTCTTCATATATCTGCAAAAAAACGAAAAAAAATATATGGTATATAAAGACTAAAAAGGCAGATGGCCAGGGCTCCGGGAGCAGAGACTCAAAACTCACCAAAGATTCTCACATATAGGAAAATACAACATGTGATGGTGCTTTGATACTGTCTTCTAGCATCAGACAGTATGGACATACATGGTATATAATACTGACACGATGGTATAATACTGACACGATGGTGTAATACTGACACGATGGTATAATACTGACACTTCTACAACCATTTAATCAAGTACAGAGACACAAGACTCATAGCCAGGGAAGAAGACTTTCTGTCGCCAGGTCTTCCATTTATCACTTATCTAACAATTTCAACCAGAACAACAGCTTTCACAACTGTTGCAGCCCCTGAATGGGTTGCAATGTATGTATATATATATTACATGTATATTACCTTTTCATATAATTTTACATTGCTTATATTTGCGATAATAGCTAAATTGTAAATATATTGCTTTATATTATTATTTGACTTAGTTATGTTAGGTAGGATGTAACATATATTATGTGCTCAAAGTTCAAGTCTTGATTGTCTAACTACTGTAATTATCGCTTGTGGCTCGTTTCCCTGCTGGCTTGTTGCTGAGCTGCAGCTGTCCACGGAGCTATCACGTGATCGAGGGGGGGTGTCCTCACCTCTCCTGAAGTATTCAATCTGGTCTAGACTCTCTTGGTGGTTGGACGTATTCCAGACAAAGTGCCTAAATCTCTCTTATAGGCCCTTGTTGGAAGATCGTCTCTTGTCTTATTGTTAGTTCTGGAGACTGTTCACAGAACATTGTATAGACTTAGTGATTTTCGACGTTGTACTGAGGTTGTGTGTCACATAGACACTCTGAGCAACTCAGGTCCTGAGCTGTAGCTTCTGACCTAATTTGTACTGGTATCTGTGTATTGTTACAGTCGGGGAATTTCTTACGCTGAACTTAGATTCAGTAGTATGGGAGTTTTGTGACTTTCGTGGAGGATCTGCTGATTGTCCCTACTAGCTGTCGTCATATTATATCCTTGTTCCTGATTCTGTGTTGCAGTCACTTGTTATATTGCTATTGGGCTTAGCATTCTTTTTATTGTTCAAGCAGACTGTTCTGATTGCCAGTCGGTCAAGAAGTTAGTTAATTTGTGGACTTTGTCAGTCACTTGTTTAAGTCTAGTCGAGTCGTGAGACATAGCGAACTACTTAGAGCACTTACACACATACACACAAACTTACTTGTACATATTTGTAATATCTTATTAAATGTTAATGTACCAGACGGTACTTAAGAATTATAAAAGTGATATGTGTTTTCAGCACAATAATACTGTACACGAGAGAAGTGATTATTATTAATTTGTTTCAATTGATTAATTTAATTTAATTTGATGATATACCTCTAGACGATACTTAATAAATTTATTAAATTTTATTTTCTCTAGTTAGTAGCCTACCAGTTGTAATCCTGAAGCACTATTGAATCCTACTGAATTCTAATGGATAATTGGACAAGGATACTGACTAATTGTTATGAAAACCCAGTAACAGGCTGGATTCTAGAAGGGCAGTCCTTTCTAGTATTCACTGGAGATCTCTAAGCTTTTAGAATAGCATTTTTTGTAACAAATGGGGCCTGTCTGGGATGCTCTTGATCCAAGGTGTTGGAGAAATTGTCCAGTTTGACATACTAGTAACTCTATGATCAAACACTTTGAGTTCTTTTCTAATCTGAAGACTTTGAGTTTAGTCTTGTACAACATACCAGGTGGATGTATGTACCTGACTGAGTCTCTTGATCCAAGGAGATGGAAATACTGTTTATGAGTTCTAGCTCTAAGACCACCAACACTAAAATTCCTATTAGGTTTATAGCTCCCCATAATCACTCTCTCGTAGTACATTTATTTTCGTGATGTATGCCAAAGTGAAACAGTTAATTGATACTCTGACTTTGTCTGAGTTGAGTACATTAAAACTTCAGATGTGTTGGCGAGTAGCCAAATATCTCGGTGTGACGTATAACAGGAATTACACCGCAGAAACTGTCAGAGCATTAATTAAAGATATATTGTTTCCTGCTCATACAGAGATGTCTGATTATGATTCAGATTCAGAAAGTCTAGTGTCACAATTAGGAGGTATGGCTCTATTTGATAACTTAGAAGAGCATCTAAGGCAGAAGTGTCTGAGCCTAGGGAACCTCCGCTCACGCCTTCCCGCCTCACTGACACCATAGTACAGAGTATAGCTGGTTGGATGACTCAGCCTCATACTAGTAACATGTATGATACACCTGTATCTACTTATCCTAGACCAGATCTAGACTCTCTAGGGACGGCTGGACGAAATTTCCAACCTAAGGACAGTCCAGAAAGACATGTTAATTTCCCTACTCCTCCATTACCCACTGGTCCTATCTCTCAGGAACAGTTTGAGAGGTTTGAACACCTCATTATGCTGCAAACTGCACAAATAGAGGCACAGAGGAAATTGAACGAAGAAGATTTCCAAAGAGAAAATGTTCGTCTGGGAAGACAACAGACTGATAGATCACAGGACACATTTAATGTGCAGAAAGCTGCATCCATGGTTCCTAAGTTTTTTGAGAGTGACTTAGACACCTATTTTGATGTATTTTAGAACCAGGCACGTGCTATGAACGGGCCACGTAAGCACTGGGCTACCTTGTTGCACACAGCTTTGACAGGAAGAGCTCAAACTTGTACTGCTGCTTTACCATTTGCCAAGTACATTAGTTATGATGCTGTCAAGCAAACTATTCTAGAGACATATAACTTGTTGCCTGTAAGTTATCAAGGTGCATTTCGTACATTACAACGACGGCAAGATCAAACTTGTGTAGAGTTTGCTCATGAGAAAAAAGTTGCATTTGAGAGATGGTCTAGATCTGCTCAATGTTACAACTACAATAGCCTAGTTCAGTTGTTACTTCACGAAGAGTTTAACAACTGTATGTCTGTTGACATACAAGAATATCTGATCGATCATACTACCTCGGATATTCTGGAAACCACAGCATTAGCAGACAATTACGAGATTTCTCACAAACTTGTACATACTAAATAACAGAGAAACAAGGTAACTAAAAATTGTCCTAGAAGCTGGCAACCTAAATCAGCTGCTCATTGCCGGCCTGATGTACCTGCTACTGTAACTTCTCGTACCTTTACCAGGAAAACTCACAATCCTGAATCTGTCTCTGTGGTTAGACAGAAATCTGATATCGAGAAGAAGAAAGTTAAATGCACCTATTGTAACAGAAAAGGACATGCTAAAGAGTATTGCTATAAGTTAGAAAGAGATACGAGAAGCAGTCGTGTGGCTGGTGCCCCCACTCAAGTCGTATCCTCTTCCGAGCAGCAAAGGCACCAAAATTCTAGTAATACCTCTGATCCTACTGTTTTAGATAATATTACTCAGGATAGATGACTAGCGTCAGAAAGTGTATCTGACGAAAAGATTCGTTCAGCGATGAGTCCTTACTTTTCGAGAGGTAAAGTAGGATTTGATGAATCACATCTGAGATAATTACTTTCAGAGACACTGGCAGTTATCTCACATTATTGAGAGAAGATGTACTGCCCATAACTGATGATACCTATTGCAAGATAGATGTATTGTTAGAAGCCTATGGTGGGGCTGTTATAAAAGTACCTCTTCATAAAGTTTACATTGAAACAAGCTATTATACTGGTTATATTTCAGTGGGTATATCCAGTGGTGTATTTCCCATCAGGTCAGTGGACTTGTTGACAGGGAACGATATCCTTCATGCTGGTATATGTAAAGAACAACATGTGATTGATAATAACACTGATGATAATTATGCCATTGAAGCTTGTAGAGAGAAGCCTATTTTATTTCCTCTCAGCACAATTACTAGAGCTATGGCAAAGATACAATAACCATCCTTGTCTCCTGTTGAGTTAGTGGATGACAATGATTTGGGCTTGAATATGTTGTTTAGTGACGCTCTGCGCCCAGGATCATTAACATTGACTCCCCCGTGTCTTCAACCTAGTCTGGACACTACTGATGTTAAATTTCTAACTCATGATTTAATCAAGGATCAGTTTGTTGATCAGTCACTGGAAAGACTGAGAGATATAGCAGTTACTGAGAGTGAAGCAAAGGATCTCGATAATTGTTACTATTATAGTAATGGTGTACTGATGAAGAAAAATACATGCAAGTTGTCAGCTGATAGTGTTTCCACAACAGTCAAACATCTCGTAGTGTTACCAGTTACATTTCGTGAACAAGCCATTGATTTTGCTCACAATAGTCCCATTGGAGGACATTTGGGTGTCAAGAAGACACTCGGTAAACTGGCAAAATATTTTACTTGGCCAAAAATGAAGGAAACAGTAGCTGATCACGTGTGACGTTGACACGTGTGGCAAGTGACACGCAAGCCAGTGCACACACCTCCACCTACACCTCTCACTATGTTCACTAGTAGCAAAGTTCAGTTCATCTGGACTAGTGATTGTTCAGATTTGTTCAAAAGGTTGAAGCATCTGCTTTCCTCTGCCCCTGTGTTGAAGAGTCTTAATTTCAATCTTCCCTTCTTTTTACATATAGATGCGAATGGTTATGCAGTGGGCGCTGTGCTGCTCCAACAGTCAACATCCACTGACATTCTCCATCCTATATGTTACTATTCATCTAAGCTTAAACGACACCAGAAAAATTATGCCACTATTGAGAAAGAGGCTCTAGCTCTTGTGGTGTCCTTGGAACATTTTGACGTGTATTTGGGCACTTCCCCATTTAAAATTAAGTTTTTTTCAGACCACAATCCACTCACTTACATAAACACTATGAAGAGTAAAAATGCTAGGATCATGAGGTGGGCTCTCAGAATCCAACCTTATTCTATTAGTATAAAACACATAAGTGGTCATTGTAATGTAATTGCAGATGCTCTGTCACGTCCTTAATAATTATCAGTTACATTAAATTAACGTAATTTTATGCCCAAATACCTTTTGTTACTTGCTATGTCAAATTCAGTAGAGTAACTTAATCCCTCCAGCCCATATTAACTATATATACTCATGTCTAATTAATCTATTTATATATTCACAGAAGTGATGATATGTGTGTGGGAGGAGACAGAAGCTGAGTAATGAGTGGGTAGTGTGGTGTGGGTGATGTACTGCTTGACGGAACACTGTCCTGCAGCAGACCCCCCCCTCACTACACACCTTAAGCTGTTTCATACTCAGATGTCCATACTGCATAGCATTCCACAACCACTACTTAAGAGTGGAATGCTGTCTCCTGTCTATTGCACAAGACTATTGTTCATATCCACTACTATGATCGAGCCTCAACGTGTCCTGCTTGTCTACACCATCCTGTCTCTACACTGATGTACATAACCACGAGAATGCAGAGATACGATACTGTGTACTGCCCTAGTACTAGGGGCATAACTTATAGTGAAACAGACACTGTTAAATTATAGAAGTGCTTGGCACAAGAGTGACTCTGTTTAATGTTTATATTAAATTGTATTGATATGAGTAATCAGTATTAATGTGAAAGACATTATTGCAACTTCTAGTGCGACCGTTTGTCGTGTTGGGGGGGGGTTGCAACCCCTGAATGGGTTGCAATGTATGTATATATATTACATATATATTACCTTTTCATATAATTTTATATTGCTTACATTTGCGATAATAGCTAAATTGTAAATATATTGCTTTATATTATTATTTGATTTAGTTATGTTGTTAGGTAGGATATAACATATTATGAGCTCAAAGTTCAAGTCTTGATTGTCTAACTGCTGTAATTATCGCTTGTGGCTCGTTTCCCTTCCGGCTTGTTGCTGAGCTGCAGCTGTCCATGGAGCTATCACGTGATCGAGGAGGAGGGTGTCCTCACCTCGCCTGAAGTATTCAGTCTGGTCTAGACTCTCTTGGTAGTTGGACGTATTCCAAACAAAGTGCCTAAATCTCTCTTATAGGCCCTTGTTGGAAGATCATCTCTTGTCTTATTATTGTTAGTTCTGGAGACTGTTCACAGAACATTGTATAGACTTAATGATTTTCGACGTTGTACTGAGGTTGTGTGTCACATAGACACTCTGAGCAACTCAGGTCCTGAGCTGTAGCTTCTGACCTAATTTGTACTGGTATCTGTGTATTGTCACAGTCGGGGAATTTCTTATGCTGAACTTAGATTCAGTAGTATGGGAGTTTTGTGACTTTCGTGGAGGATCTACTGATGGTCCCTACTAGCTGTCGTTATATTATCTCCTTGTTCCTGATTCTGTGTCGCAGTCACTTGTTATATTGCTATTGGGCTTAGCATTCTTTTTATTGTTCAAGCAGACTGTTCTGACTGCCAGTCGGTCAAGAAGTTAGTTTATTTGTGGACTTTGTCAGTCACTTGTTTAAGTCTAGTCGAGTCGTGAGACATAGCGAACTACTTAGAGCACTTACACACATACACACAAACTTACTTGTACATATTTGTAATATCTTATTAAATGTTAATGTACCAGATGGTACTTAAGAATTATAAAAGTGATATGTGCTTTCAGCACAATAATACTGTACATGAGAGAAGTGATTATTATTAATTTGTTTGAATTGAATAATTTAATTTAATTTGATGATATTCCTCTAGACGATACTTAATAAATTTATTAAATTTTATTTTCTCTAGTTAGTAGCCTACCAGTTGTAATCCTGAAGCACTATTGAATCCTACTGAATTCTAATGGATAATTGGACAAGGATACTGACTAATTGTTACAAAAAGCCAGTAACAGGCTGGATGCTAGAAGGGCAGTCCTTTCTAGTATTCACTGGAGATCTCTAAGCTTTTAGAATCGCGTTTTTTGTAACACAACATAGCTGAACCCCTTGCCAGGAAACTTCATGGTTATCTTACATAACACCTACTTGCCATACTCCGTAGCTGAAGAGGGTGGAGCTGCCAGCCACAGGGAGACCCAGAAGATCAGCAAATATGAAGACCTTCCCCTTGCTATAACTACATCACAATAGGGTCGGAGACCCTTGGAGCATGGGGCAAGTGTGCTCTAAAGTTCCTCAAAGAGCTGGGTGAAAAGCTCATCATAGAAACCAAGGACCACAGGGCGACCAGCTTCCTCTTTCAGATACTCAGTGTTGCGATCCAGAGAGGAAATGCCTGCAGCATTCTGGGTATGTGGCCCACCACCGGGGAGCTGGACAAAGTATTCGAGTTGTAGCTCTGAGTTGTTTCCTAGGTTGTTTTATTTTCTTGTGAAGGCTTACTCAGCCCTGTAACAACTCCAGTAAGTATTACCAAGGCTGGCTCCTCCTCAGGAGAATTAATGAATAGAAAAAGAAATAATAACATACAATGATAAACACTATTATTTAGAAATGAAAATATAAAACAATAAAACATGAATGTGTATCCTACTTGAAAGAAAACGCTAATAGTTACAAGTAAACTGGGGTGTCTGGTTGATGTTGACACTGTCTTGTAGAAATTGTAGCCATTAATGATGATGGGGGGTCACAGGTGTTGAGTGACAACCCAATGACTAGTTCTTCACAGAGTCTATAGCCTTGAACAGTCTGTCCAGATGATAGGAATGCAGGTTCTTCACCACTGCAAAGATGAGGGGTAGTGGCCTGCTGTTAACTAGACATAATCAGGTATGTAGATTACAAAGTGACGTCTTATGACTTGTGCTGAGTCCGTCTCCATCAACACTATTTCTTTGGTTGCCAGATGACCCAAGCTGACATTCCAAGCTAGAAAAGAGACAAAGGTTACCCACTGCTTAAGAAATCACTCTCCATGATAAGTGTAAGATACTTAAAAAAAATGGTGATGTTAAAGTAAAACATGGAAATCAAGGCAATAGAATAGGAGCAGAGGCTTTTACTTACAGTTGTGCTGGGAGCTGTGAGTCAAGTGATTACTGTTTGGTCGGAGCCCCACACGTCACCTCTCGGGGTGGAGAAAAGAGGGGTGGGATAGCGGGAGCTAGACTGACCCTACCTTAACAAGCAGCCGGCAATCAAACTATCGTCACCATATATTCACTCGCTACTGCTATCTGTTGAACTTTTCCCTCACACTCCCCCATAGCAAGACTTATAGTCAAGGAATATAAGAAGAATAGGCAAGGAAAAAGTTCTAAACCGGGAAAGTCGTGTATGGTATCAAATCTTCTGACTGTCACAGCATAACCTGTCAGAGATGGATGAATCATTGATGTATACAATATGAAACTTAAAAGCTTGGAGTGCCAATGTCCAACTCAAGAGGCGACTGCTGGTTCCCTTAAAAGTTTCTAGGTATATCAAAGGTTTGTGATCCATTTTTAAAATGAATTCTTTACCCAGTAAATAAAATTTAAGTTTGGAGATATCCCACACAAGGGCCAAACATTCCTTTTCTATGGTGGAGTATCTCGTTTCTGTAGGAAGAAGTTCCTGGCTTAGGAAGCATACAGGGAAGGGTGTACCATCATGGTACTGTACTGTACTGCACCTAAGCTGGTTTACATGGAGTTTACCTGGAGAGAGTTTCGGGGGTCAACGCCCCCGCGGCCCGGTCTGTGACCAGGCCTCCTGGTGGATCAGCCCCTGATCAACCAGGCTGTTGCTGCTGGCTGCACGCAAACCAACGTACGAGCCACAGCCCGGCTGATCAGGAACTGACTTTAGGTGCTTGTCCAGTGCCAGCTTGAAGACTGCCAGGGGTCTGTTGGTAATCCCCCTTATGTGTGCTGGGAGGCAGTTGAACAGTCTCGGGCCCCTGACACTTATTGTATGGTCTCTTAACGTGCTAGTGACACCCCTGCTTTTCATTGGGAGGATGGTGCATCGTCTGCCAAGTTTTTTGCTTTCGTAGTGAGTGATTTTCGTGTGCAAGTTCGGTACTAGTCCCTCTAGGATTTTCCAGGTGTATATAATCATGTATCTCTCCCTCCTGCGTTCCAGGGAATACAGGTTTAGAAACCTCAAGCGCTCCCAGTAATTGAGGTGTTTTATCTCCGTTAAGCACGCCGTGAAAGTTCTCTGTACATTTTCTAGGTCGGCAATTTCACCTGCCTTGAAAGGTGCTGTTAGAGTGCAGCAATATTCCAGCCTAGATAGAACAAGTGACCTGAAGAGTGTCATCATGGGCTTGGCCTCCCTAGTTTTGAAGGTTCTCATTATCCATCCTGTCATTTTTCTAGCAGATGCGATTGATACATTGTTATGGTCCTTGAAGGTGAGATCCTCCGACATAATCACTCCCAGGTCTTTGACGTTGGTGTTTCGCTCTATTTTGTGGCCAGAATTTGTTTTGTACTCTGATGAAGATTTAATTTCCTCATGTTTACCATATCTGAGTAATTGAAATTTCTCATCGTTGAACTTCATATTGTTTTCCGCAGCCCACTGAAAGATTTGGTTGATGTCCGCCTGGAGCCTTGCAGTGTCTGCAATGGAAGACACTGTCATGCAGATTCGGGTGTCATCTGCAAAGGAAGACACGGTGCTGTGGCTGACATCCTTGTCTATGACGGATATGAGGATGAGGAACAAGATGGGAGCTAGTACTGTGCCTTGGGGAACAGAGCTTTTCACCGTAGCTGCCTCGGACTTTACTCTGTTGACGACTACTCTCTGTGTTCTGTTAGTGAGGAAATTATAGATCCATCGACCGACTTTTCCTGTTATTCCTTTAGCACGCATATTGTGCGCTATTACGCCATGGTCACACTTGTCGAAGGCTTTTGCAAAGTCTGTATATATTACATCTGCATTCTTTTTGTCTTCTAGTGCATTTAGGACCTTGTCGTAGTGATCCAATAGTTGAGACAGACAGGAGCGACCTGTTCTAAACCCATGTTGCCCTGGGTTGTGTAACTGATGGGTTTCTAGATGGGTGGTGATCTTGCTTCCTAGGACCCTTTCAAAGATTTTTATGATATGGGATGTTAGTGCTATTGGTCTGTAGTTCTTTGCTGTTGCTTTACTGCCCCCTTTGTGGAGTGGGGCTATGTCTGTTGTTTTTAGTAACTGAGGGACGACCCCCGTGTCCATGCTCCCTCTCCATAGGATGGAAAAGGCTCGTGATAGGGGCTTCTTGCAGTTCTTGATGAACACAGAGTTCCATGAGTCTGGCCCTGGGGCAGAGTGCATGGGCATGTTATTTATCGCCTGTTCGAAGTCATTTGGCGTCAGGATAACATCGGATAGGCTTGTGTTAATCCAATTTTGTGGCTCTCTCATAAAAAATTCATTTTGATCTTCGACTCTCAGTCTGGTTAGCGGCTTGCTAAAAACTGAGTCATATTGGGACTTGAGTTGCTCACTCATTTCCTTGCTGTCATCTGTGTAGGACCCATCTTGTTTAAGTAGGGGCCCAATACTGGACGTTGTTCTCGATTTTGATTTGGCATAGGAGAAGAAATACTTTGGGTTTCTTTCGATTTCATTTATGGCTTTTAGTTCTTCCCGCGATTCCTGACTCCTAAAGGATTCTTTTAGCTTAAGTTCGATGTTTGCTATTTCTCTGACCAGTGTCTCCCTACGCATTTCAGATATATTGACCTCTTTTAGCCGCTCTGTTATTCTTTTCCGTCGCCTGTAAAGGGAACGCCTGTCTCTTTCTATTTTACATCTACTCCTCCTTTTTCTTAGAGGAATAAGCCTTGTGCATACATCGAGTGCCACCGAGTTAATCTGTTCTAGACATATGTTGGGGTCTGTGTTGCTTAGTGTATCTTCCCAGCTTATATCGGTTAGGACTTGGTTTACTTGGTCCCACTTTATGTTTTTGTTATTGAAGTTGAATTTGGTGAATGCTCCCTCGTGACTAGTCTCATTTTGTCGGTCTGGGGCTCCACGCATACATGTCTGAACCTCAATTATGTTGTGATCTGAGTATATTGTTTTTGATATGGTGACATTTCTTATCAGATCATCATTGTTAGTGAAGATGAGGTCTAGTGTATTCTCCAGTCTAGTAGGCTCTATTATTTGCTGGTTTAAATTGAATTTTGTGCAGAGATTTAAAAGCTCGTGTGAGTGTGAGTTTTCATCAGAGATGCCTCCTGGTGTTATTACTGCAACAATATTATTTGCTACTTTCCTCCATTTTAGGTGCCTTAAGTTGAAATCCCCCAGGAGCAAGATGTTGGGTGCAGGAGCTGGAAGATTTTCCAGACAGTGGTCAATTTTTAACAGCTGTTCCTGGAATTGCTGGGATGTTGCGTCAGGAGGCTTGTAGACTACCACAATGACTAGGTTTTGGTTGTCGACCTTTACTGCTAAAACTTCCACTACATCATTTGAGGCATTAAGCAGTTCTGTGCAAACAAGTGACTCTGCAATGTACAGGCCAACCCCCCCCCCCTTTTGCCTGTTCACTCTGTCACATCTGTATAGGTTGTAACCTGGGATCCATATTTCGTTGTCCAAGTGATCCTTTATGTGGGTCTCAGTGAAAGCCGCGAACATTGCCTTTGCCTCTGCAAGCAGTCCACGGATGAAAGGTATTTTGTTGTTTGTTGCTGGCTTTAGACCCTGTATATTTGCAAAGAAGAATGTTATCGCACTGGTGGTATTGTTGGTACTGGGGGAGGGATTTTTTTTCCGGCATTAGTATCTGTATCTGTTGGTTTGGAGTGGAGGCCATCGACTGTGGTTCCACTCCAGGAATGACTGGATTTGGTGTACGATTTCTGCCATTTCCTGCCAGTTTTTTTTCCTTCCTGGCACTAAAAAACCTCTCCCTCTTGAGTGGCTGTGGCTTCCCAGGTTTTCCCATGGCCTGGATGTTTTGTATCTTTTTGTCCCCTTTAGATGGTATGCCTGGCAATTTAAGTTATAGCACAGTCTTTCCTGTACTGAAGAGGTACACATTTCAGGGTGAAAAAGCTTACAGGAAGGGAGTTTGCATTTTCCTGTTGTCATATGGGCATGGCATTTTCTAGGGTGGTCATAGTTGCATGTCCCATCTGTTTTTCCAGATTTCCCATGCCAGCAGATACCAAGTGCATAGTATGTGCACAGGCTTGGTTTCCGCTTGCCTTGGGTTTCTGTGACTGTATTCCCTGTTGGTGCATGTTTCCCTGTCTTACTTCTATCCTCCCTAGCACCAACAATGGAGCTCCCACCAGTTGTTTTTGGTAATTTATCCTCAGTATTGCTATTGGAGTCCTCTTGTTTGCTATTTCCTGAGGTATTTCTAGTTTGCAATATTGGTTTTATCTTATCTTTGACTACACTAGTTTCCCTACTATGGCTCCTGTCCCCTATGAGGTCATTTATGTGTATTCCTTCCTGCGTATAATTCCCGACTACCTGGACAAAATCTCCAGCTTCACCATTACTGTCTCCCAGGACAGTATCTCCAGCTTCACCATTACTGTCTCCCAGGACAGTATCTCCAGCTTCACCATTTCTGTCTCCCAGGACAGCACCTCCAGCTTCACCATTACTGTCTCCCAGGACAGCACTATCAGCCCCACATTTACTGACTACCAGGACATCACCTCCAGCCTTACAGTTTGTGACTACATGGCCAGTATCAAGGGCAGTACCATTCAGCCCAGACTTTTTATGTTCCCATCTGTTGTAGAAAGCTTCCAGGTTTTCTATGAAAGCAGCTTTGATGTTGTCCTCTTTTAATACCCTTGTGATTTTAGTCCACAGATTTTCCTCATTTGGGCATACCCAAAAACACTTCTCTGTTTTAATACTGCTTGTAGCTAGTTCTTGAATATCTGCACAAGGGGCGTGACACCAATTTCCACAAAAATGACAATTTATCCATGTGGAAGCCCGTTTGTTTGACTGACCACAGACTACACACAGCTTCATAATGATTTGAATGGTTGATTTACTGCAATTCTACTAGCAACCTCTTGAATATTCTATTAGTAACCTTAAATGAAGCTCTAGCTATTTGTATTTCTGTTTCTAACTCTTTTTGTATATTGGACAGCTTACCGTCACGTTCCTGATTTTTAATGTTTGTGTTTATAAGGGCGCCTACAACCCCATCCGTTTACAGTCTGCTTTATTGTCCAACGAAACCGTTTGAAACCAGTCCCGGGTTCGGACCAGTCAAGGGTTCGGACCAGTCGATCTGATCTGATCAGTGGGTCACTTATTTAAAACATACTGGTCGGTGATTTGAGCTAACACATGAAGGATCTACTGGAAATTATCTACCCGAGTAATATGTGATTTGACTGATACAAAAGTATAACTTGCGTGTTGAAGAAATCGGTGACTCCTGGCAGTCCTACAGTGACGAACGGTCGACCTCAACCCTTGTTTATCAATCGCTGTATCTAGCTTTTCTATTTTTTTTTCCGTCTCCACCACAATAAATGCTATATTATCACTATAGTTGACTGGTGCAAATTTTGGAGGAAGGACGCTTTTTCTGTAGTAATAATTGCTTCTCATTGTGTATATTGCGACCGCTGGTAACTACAGGTTATATGAAAATCACAGTAACGTCTGGTATTTCAAGAAAAAGAAACTAATGAAAGTCACTCCACTCCACTAAGTACCATTATAATACTGGTTAGTTGCTACTACAACACTGTATTCTGCTATTCACTGGTATCACTAGATTATATGCGAGTACACTAGCAGGCCAGGAAGATTATTAAAACAGCTGACCTGTGGTAAGTTTCTGGCGACTTCTGGCACCTGCCTCTATAGGCTTATCACTTCATTTACAAATTCACCTGTTTTCAAATGACACTTTAGCCTTTATCATCAATATACTAGGGAGCCACTGTAGTATACACTATACACTATGTATACTCAATGTTATCAGGGAGACTTTCTTTCCTCTGACACGAAAAGTTCAATTATTATTATTTTTTTCACACGGGACACAGGCCTATGATTCCCCTCTGGCAGTAAACTCTGCTAGGTAGTGCACACTAATTCTCCTTTTTTGACTCAGTATATAATGTTTTCCGCCCAAGATTGGTTCCAGGCGCTAGAGGGATGTATCGTATGTATCGGATGTATCGGATGTATGGTATTGGAGGCATCAGTCCTTAAACAAAATGGCTTATTAATATCTGGAATTTTAAGTATAGGGTCTTCAGAGAAGATGTTCTTAATCTCATTAAACTTTTCTCGAGCTACATCAGAAAGGTCAAGAGGTTCCTTTACAGACTTTTTAAGGAAGTCTGATAAGATGCCTGTAAGATCAGTAAGGTTGGGGATAAACCATGCATAAAAATTGACAGAACCAAGAAAGCTATGCATGAGCTTCTTGGTACAGGGGGAATTTAAACTCTAATACAGCTTTGATCTTACTGGGGAGAGGCTGCAAAGAGTTATTAGAAAGAATCAGTCTGAGATATCTAATTTTGTTATACCCAAGGAAGCATTTCTTCAGATTGGCAGTGAGGCCATTTGCGTGTAACCTATGTAAAACTGATGTTAATGTTTGGATATGCTTGCCCCACGTGGATGTCATTATGTAAATGTTATCAAAATAAACTGAAACATTTGGCATATTACCCAAGACCTTTCTCATCAGTCTCACGTAGGTAGCACAGGCAGTTACCAAACTGAAGGGCATAGTTCGATACTGCATCAGTCCTTGGTGTGTAGGAAAAGCAGTGTACTGCTTAGAAGAAGGATCTAACATTACTTGATGATATGCCTGTGCAATATCAATCTCTGAAAAGAAAGAAGAATCATAAAATTTGTGTAGATCACTATCTATTAGGGGCATAGGCTCAGCATCCCACCGAGTTATAGCATTAAGTTCTCTGAAGTCAATAGCAAGTCTATATGAATTGTCTTCCTCCTTAACCATGACTACTGGTGAGCAATATGCAGATACTGAAGGTTCAATGATCTTTAGTTTTAATAATTTGTCTACCTCTTGGTCAAATGCATCCCTAAGGTGAACTGGAACTGGGTATAATTTCCGTTTGATAGGATTGTCCGTGATTAAGTCAATCTTATGGACTATCGTGGAGGTGACACCTCGAATATCAGTAAAAATGTCTGAGAAGTTACTCACTCATTGAAGTAGTTCATGTTTCTTATGGTCATCCAAAGACTCATTAACATTAATGTTTGTTGCACCCGAGTGGTCAAGAGTCACCAAGCCATGTAGTTTTCTGTCATAGTCTATGTTAGAGGTTTCAATTACGCACACATTACACTCATCAGTTGTCTTATCAAGTTTGTGTGGAAAAACTAAATCAAAGTCATTAAGGCAGTTCACGGAATTTCTTCGGTAATATTTTTTAAGAATGTTGATATGATAAAGCTTAGGTTTCCCCTTGACTTCTCTGAGGTAATCAACCTTCCCACAAATTTTCAATACCTTATATGGACCTTTCCATGCTACTAATAATTTATTTTACTTTATTGGTAAAAGTACAAGAACTTCATCCCCTACTTTAAAACTTCTCCTCTGACTTTTGGCATCAAAATAGGTTTTGTACTGGTCCATTGACAAGCTTAAGTTTTTTGAAACTATGTCAGAGGTCTCCTCAAGTTTGGATCTAAGGTCAAGGAGAAACTGGTAAGAAGACTGAACCTCAGCATTTCCCTCCTCATTAGTCCATAAGTCATGAAGGATGGACAATGGACCTCTGACCTGTCTACCACAGAGAAGTTCAAAAGGTGAAAATCCCCAGAGAGTCACTGGCAACTTCCCTCATGGCAAACAAAGCACAGGGTAGGTAACGATGCCACTCATATAGACCAATAGCTCTAATTCCCACATCATAAAATCTTTGAAAGAGTTCTAAGAAGCAGGATTGCAAACCATTATGATATAGTCTTGGATGCACTGGAAGACAAACAGAATGCAGATGATACACAGATTCTGCAAAAGCCTTTGACAAGTGTGATCATGGTGTAATACCACACAAAATGCGTGCTAAACTGGTAAAGTGGGCAGATGGATCTTCAACTTTCTAACCAATCGAACACAAAGAGTAGTGGTAAACAGAATTAAATTTGAAGCTGCCATTCAAAAATTCAAAGTTTATTCTCTAGTGAAGAGCTCTGTTCTACAAGGCACAGAGCTCGTCCTCATCCTGTTCCTCATCCTCATATCAGACATAGACAGAGATGTAAACCATAACACTGTATCATCCTTTGCAGATGATACTAGGATCTGCATGAGACTGTCATCCATTGAGGACACGGTAAATCTCCAAGAAGATATAGACCAAGTTTTCCAATGGGCAACTGAAAGCAATATGATGTTAAATAAAGACAAATCCAACTAATCCAATATGGAAAACTGAAGGAAATAATAAACAGAACTGAGTATACTACAAACTCTAATCACACAATAGAAGGAAGGACCTAGGAGTAGTAATGTCTGAGGATCTTACCTTCAAGGATCACAACAGTGCCACATCACATCTGTGAAGAAAATGATGTGATGGATATTGAGAACGTTTAAAACAAGAGATGCCAAGCCAATGATGATCCTTTTTAAATCACTTGTTCTCTCTAGGCTGGAATACTGCTGTACATTAACACCTCATTTCAAGGCAGGTGAAACTGCAGATCTAGAGAAAGTACAGAGAACCTTTACTGCAAATATAAGTTCTGTCAAACACCTTAACTACTGGGAGCACTTGGAAACACTTGACTTGTACTCACTGGAGCGCAGGCGAGAAAGATACATCATAATCTGTACCTGGAAAATCCTAGAGGGACTGGTCCCTAATCTACAAAGAGAAATCACTCCTTACAAAAGCAAGTGGTGCAACATACCCTCAATGAAAAGTAGGGGTGCCATTAGTACACTGAGAGAAAACACTGTAAGTGTCCAGGACTCAAGACTGTTCATCAGCCTCCCACCAACCATAAGGGTAATTACCAATAGACCCCTGGTTGCCTTCAAGAGGGAGCTAGACAGATACCTAAAGTCAGTGCTGGATCAGCCGGGCTGTGGTTCATACATCGGACTACGTGTGGCCAGCAGTAAGACCCTAGTTGATCAGGGCCTAATTCACCGGGAGGCCTGGTCATGGACTGGGCCTCAGGGGTGTTGATCCCCGGAATACCCTCCAGGTGAACTCCAGGTAGACCTGCATATGATGGGTCAATACATGACACCTGCACATACTGGATCAGTGCATGACACATGCATGTGCTGGGTCAATGCATGACACCTGCACACACTGGGCCAGTGCATGATACACCTATATACACTGGGTCAATGCATGACACATTCAGCAGGCGGTGCAACATCCCCCCAATGAAAAGCAAGGGAGCGATGAATATGCTAAGAACCAATGCAGTGTCAGGGGCCCAAGATTGTTCAGTTACCTCCCAGCATAAGTAAGGGGGATTACCAATAGACCCCTGGCTGCCTTCATGAAGGAGCTGGATAGGCAATTAAAGTCAGTACCTGACCAGACGGGCTGTGGTTCATATGTCGGTTTGCGTGCGCACAGGAGTAACAGCCTGGTTGAGCGGGTCCTGATCCACCGCAAGGCCTGGTCATGGACCGGGTCCCGGGGGCGTTGGTCCCCGAAACATCCTCCAGGTATACTCCAGCTATACCTGTACTTGCTGGGTCAGTGTATAACACACCTGAGTGGGCGGGTCAGCTCATAACATACCTGCGTGAGTGAGGTCTGCGCATGACACGCTCAAGGGTAAACAGAAGACGGTCAGCGGGTGAGAGAGGTTGGTCGTGGAGTTCCTCTGCTAATTCTCTGCCTTTCTCTCGATAACTGTAACAATAACATCATTAAAGAAACAGGAAGTATATTTGATAAAAGGATAAAATGTAAAGTTTTAATAATCATTCATTTCTAGTCATTTTGAATGCTAATATATGAATAAAGAGGGTTACAGTTGATAAATTGAGTTTTAACATAATTTAACTATGCAGAATTTACATCAGATTAAGGAGAGACTTTGTAACTATTTTCTAAAGCTGGTGAAAGAGAACTTTTCCGTATCTTTTTTCAAGGTCTTTCAAATATCATGACCCTATATTTCTATGGAGTTACTAGACGGATTGCGTCGGACACTTGGTACGTCAGAGACGTACTTGTTTCTTGTGTTGTGTTGCAGGTCTCCACGAGAAGGAGAGTTGGGTTGAAGTTTATTTTCGGTGTATTGTGTATATATGAAAAGTACAGTAGCAGGTGTTGATATGCTGTGTTGAAAAAAAATAGAGATTTTTTGAAAAGTTGGGGAGTGTGTTTAATGGAACGAGATTGTGTGATTATTATATCAGCTGGTTTCTCTCGGGTAACAACAGGTTAAAGGTGATTTGATTCTGTAGATCCCCAAGCTCTGATACTATATGTGAGGTAAAGATAGATTAGAGTATAGTACAAAGTGAATAATATAGTTTGAGGTATACAGTACTCGTCACGGCATTATGCCGGGTGAGCGCCCCTGTATAGTGCCGTAACGAAAATCAAATAGGGGGGGTCTTTTTTTCGTTAGTGCATTATGGCGGGTAGCAGCAGTTAGCATGACCTCACGACCTGCTACCACACTCCACAGTGGCTCCTCAGTGCTCACGTGGCTGGTGTGGTGAGAGGAAGTGTTGCATGTTTGTCATGCATCAGCACCAGCTTTTGTCCGGTGTTCCCTTTGGTTTTGGGATTATACATGTTTGATTATACATGTTTGATTATACATGTTTGATTATACATGTTTGATTATACATGTTTGATTATACATGTTTGATTATACATGTTTGATTATACATGTTTGATTATACATGTTTGATTATACATGTTTGATTATACATGTTTGATTATACATGTTTGATTATACATGTTTGATTATACATGTTTGATTATACATGTTTGATTATACATGTTTGATTATACATGTTTGATTATACATGTTTGATTATACATGTTTGATTATACATGTTTGATTATACATGTTTGATTATACATGTTTGATTATACATGTTTGATTATACATGTTTGATTATACATGTTTGATTATACATGTTTGATTATACATGTTTGATTATACATGTTTAATTATACATGTTTGATTATACATGTTTGATTATACATGTTTGATTATACATGTTTGATTATACATGTTTGATTATACATGTTTGATTATACATGTTTGATTATACATGTTTGATTATACATGTTTGATTATACATGTTTGATTATACATGTTTGATTATACATGTTTGATTATACATGTTTGATTATACATGTTTAATTATACATGTTTGATTATACATGTTTGATTATACATGTTTGATTATGCATGTTTGATTATACATGTTTGATTATACATGTTTGATTATACATGTTTGATTATACATGTTTGATTATACATGTTTGATTATACATGTTTGATTATACATGTTTGATTATACATGTTTGATTATACATGTTTGATTATACATGTTTGATTATACATGTTTGATTATACATGTTTGATTATACATGTTTAATTATACATGTTTAATTATGGATATAAGAAATACAGAGTGAAAGTCAAAAGATGTTCTCATACAAAATCTTTCATTTAAAACCAAAAACATTTTACTGATATATTCTCCAAATATTTTTTGCACTATTGTCTTTGTTGTCCTTTATTATTACTACTGTAAACTGTCTTGTATATTTATTATTACTACTGTAAACTGTCTTGTATATTTATTACTACTGTAAACTGTCTTGTATATTTATTACTACTGTAAACTGTCTTGTATATTTATTATTACTACTGTAAACTGTCTTGTATATTTATTATTACTACTGTAAACTGTCTTGTATATTTATTACTACTACTGTAAACTGTCTTGTATATTTATTATTACTACTGTAAACTGTCTTGTATATTTATTATTACTACTGTAAACTGTCTTGTATATTTATTACTACTGTAAACTGTCTTGTATATTTATTATTACTACTGTAAACTGTCTTGTATATTTATTATTACTACTGTAAACTGTCTTGTATATTTATTATTACTACTGTAAACTGTCTTGTATATTTATTATTACTACTGTAAACTGTCTTGTATATTTATTATTACTACTGTAAACTGTCTTGTATATTTATTATTACTACTGTAAACTGTCTTGTATATTTATTACTACTGTAAACTGTCTTGTATATTTATTATTACTACTGTAAACTGTCTTGTATATTTATTATTACTACTGTAAACTGTCTTGTATATTTATTATTACTACTGTAAACTGTCTTGTATATTTATTATTACTACTGTAAACTGTCTTGTATATTTATTATTACTACTGTAAACTGTCTTGTATATTTATTATTACTACTGTAAACTGTCTTGTATATTTATTATTACTACTGTAAACTGTCTTGTATATTTATTATTACTACTGTAAACTGTCCTTTCTTAGGTCAATAAAAATTCCTATTGGATATTCCTTATTTTCCAATGCTGTGTAAAGCAGATCTAGCATTTTTATGATTGCATCATTAGTGCTTTTATTTTTCCTGAATCCAAATTGGCAGGGGTTGACTATGTTTTGTGCCGTTATAAATGAATATAGTCTCCTGTGCACGAGTTTCTCAAAGATTTTGGATAGCAATGGTAAGTTTGATATTGGCCTATAGTGGTTTAAGTCTGTAGGGTCACCACCTTTATGTATTGGTGTAACCCTTGCCATCTTGAGTAGTTTCGGGAAGGTGCTAGTTTCTAGTGACTTGTTAAAAAGTAATGAAATAGCATGCAAAAGGACATGGGCCGCTCGCTTGTACAGTAATGGTGGGACATGAGACAGATTCCCCGAGTTATTTTTAAGTGACTTTATAATCTCGGTGACTTCCGAGGGCTCAGTTGGTGCAAGATAGAAGGAATTTGGGAAATTCCCATCTAGGTAGTCCCCAGCATGGGCATTGGTATGTGGGATTTTATTGGCGAGATTAGATCCTATGGTTGAGAAGAAGTCGTTTATCTTGTTAGCTGTGTCAGTGGGATGTAGTGGTGTTTCATTAGGTTTAGTTAGGACAATATTCTTGGTTTCTTTCAGTTTGTGGGTCCCTAGAATCTGAGAGAGCGTTTTCCAGGTCTTTTTTATATGTCCTCTAGTGTCAGTGAATCTACTGGAGTAGTATAGTTGTTTGGCTTTCTTTATTACTTTGGTAAGAACTGATGAATAGTGTTTAAGAGTATCTTTGTGTATTAAGCTCTGTCTATATTGCTTTTCATATTGGTGTTTCTTGTCCATGGATTTCAGAATGGTGCTGGTTAGCCATGGGCAACCAAGCTGTTTGTTTGTGATCTGTGTCGTTTTTATAGGACAATGTTTGTTGTATAGTCTAAGTAATTTGTTAAGAAAAATGTCTGTCCAGTCATCAATACCATTGGCCTTGGAGAATTCTGTAGGCCAGTCAACAGTCTCTAGGTCAGCTGTGAACTTCCTTATTGAGGCCTCATCATGGAGTCTAAATGAAACTTTGTTGTATTCAAGTGGTGGTTTACTAATGTTTGTCAGGAGGAAGGTAGGGTAGTGGTCTGTAGTGCTATCTGTGATTATCCCTGATTTAAGGGGGACTAGTATATTAGTCCACATGTGGTCTATTATGGTTGCACTTGTCTCAGTGAGCCTGGTTGGTTTAGTTATTGTTGGTATGAGAAGTATGTTGTTCATATTGTTGATGAAATCAGTTACAGGCTGATCATCTAGTAAGCCAAGGTTGATGTTGAAGTCTCCAGCTAAAAGAAGGTGGTGCTTATTCATTTGTCTGTTTGTTATTAGTGACTTTAATTTCTCACTGAAATTTGGGATGTTTGTGTGAGGTATCCGGTAAATGGCATCGATTGTTATAGGCGTCTTAAGGTTTTTTACAGTAAAATTAGCTAAAATGTATTCCCCATATTCATCACTAAAGCAAGTGGTGCTAATACAAGATAATTGGTTAGAGTAATAGATTGCAATACCACCCCCAACTTGGTTTGGTCTGCAGTTGTGAATTGCTGTGTATCCTGGTAGAGGGTAGATATCTATTGTGTCCTGCTTAAGCCAGGTCTCAGTAAGAATAATGCAGGAGAAGGGTGTCTTTAGTGATTCAAGGAGTGCCAGGAGGTCATCATAGTGTTTGCTTAAGAACCTGATGTTGTAGTTAAGTACTGATAGACTTTTAGCATTGTTGAGGATAGTGCTGGCTTGTGATGCTGTGTAATAAAGGCAGTTACTTTCCAATAGGTTTTGATTGTGTGTCAGATTATGGAGGTTTAGATCAGGGTCAACGTGATCAATCATCTTCTAGGTTTAAATTATGGTTATTTATATCCTGAGTTGTGTGTTGAGTTCTAGTACTGATATCTGTAGTGGTAGGAAGTTTGGACAAGTATATAGCTAGAGTGTTTTGGTCATATAGAGTATAGTCACTGCTTTGTATATTTATTACTACTGTAAACTGTCTTGTATATTTATCATTACTACTGTAAACTCTCTTGTATATTTATTAATATTACTGTAAACTGTCTTGTATATTTATTACTACTGTAAACTGTCTTGTATATTTATTACTACTGTAAACTGTCTTGTATATTTATCATTACTATGGTAAACTGTCTTGTATATTTATTATTACTACTGTAAACTCTCTTGTATATTTATCATTACTACGGTAAACTATCTTGTATATTTCAATACCCAGGCATTGGGTTACAAAATAATGTTGTTAGAAGAACCATAATTTACCTTCTGTCTGCTGCCAGTTTACCCAAGGCTTCTCTCAGCGTCGTTACTGTCACCTCACCAGCTGCTACCACAGTGCCTATCCCTGTAGTTGAAAAGCAACGAAAAAAGTATACAAGTCTACATATACACACTGAAATTTTACTTACTATCCAGTAAAATAAGTAAATGACCCTGGAGTTTATAGTTACTAACCCACAACATCCCCACTGTACTTCTCACTTCCTAGACTCGAACTAAGTCAATGAAATTTGGAATGAAATTTGCTGTACTGTTTACGCTCACACATCATATCTCAAAAATCACTTGTCTTAACTCTGATCAAACAAACTCGTATGCATTCTGAATGCTCAAACATATATTTTTCACAAATTTTACATCATTTATTCATTTCATTCTGTCACATACACCTGTTTCCACCCACCCTGGGTGTATATACCCTCTTAATCAATGTGTCCTGATAGATAACCCAACCATTGCACCAACCCATCTTCCACTCTCAGAATTATAGCTTCTATGTACAACATAGAGGAAAAATAATGTAAGGGACCTGGGAGTGGTAATGTCTGAGGATCTCACTTTCAAGGATCACAACAGTGCCACGATCACAAGTGCAAAGAAAATGTTAGGATGGATAATGAGAACGTTCAAAACGAGAGATGCCAAGCCAATGATGAGTCTTTTCAAATCTCTTGTTCTCTCTAGGCTGGAATACTGCTGTACATTAACATCTCCATTCAAAGCAGGTGAAACTGCAGATCTAGAGAGTGTCCAGAGAACCTTTACTGCACGTATAAGTTCTGTCAAGCACCTGAACTACTGGGAACGCCTGGAAGTACTGGACTTGTACTCGTTGGAACGCAGGAGGGAGAGATATATCATAATCTACACTTGGAAAATCCTGGAGGGAATGGTCCCGAATTTGCACACAAAAATCACTCCCTACGAAAGTAAAAGACTGGGCAGGCGATGTTGTTGCACTGCCTCCACAGGATAGATGTGAGGTGCTGTGTATCCATATGTTGTTGCACTGCCTCCACAGGATAGATGTGAGGTGCTGTGTATCCATATGTTGTTGCACTGCCTCCACAGGATAGATGTGAGGTGCTGTGTATCCATATGTTGTTGCACTGCCTCCACAGGATGGATGTGAGGTGCTGTGTACCCATATGTTGTTGCACTGCCTCCACAGGATGGATGTGAGGTTCTGTGTACCCATATGTTGTTGCACTGCCTCCACAGGATGGATGTGAGGTGCTGTGTATCCATATGTTGTTGCACTGCCTCCACAGGATGGATGTGAGGTTCTGTGTATCCATATGTTGTTGCACTGCCTCCACAAGATGGATGTGAGGTGCTGTGTATCCATATGTTGTTGCACTGCTTCCACAAGATGGATGTGAGGTGCTGTGCATCCATATGTTGTTGCACTGCTTCCACAGGATGGATGTGAGGCGCTGTGCATCCATATGTTGTTGCACTGCTTCCACAGGATGCATGTGAGGTGCTGTGTATCCATATGTTGTTGCACTGCTTCCACAAGATGGATGTGAGGTGCTGTGCATCCATATGTTGTTGCACTGCTTCCACAGGATGGATGTGAGGTGCTGTGCATCCATATGTTGTTGCACTGCTTCCACAGGATGGATGTGAGGCGCTGTGCATCCATATGTTGTTGCACTGCTTCCACAGGATGGATGTGAGGTGCTGTGTATCCATATGTTGTTGCACTGCCTCCACAGAATGGATGTGAGGTGCTGTGTATCCATATGTTGTTGCACTGCCTCCACAGGATAGATGTGAGGTGCTGTGTATCCATATGTTGTTGCACTGCCTCCACAGGATAGATGTGAGGTGCTGTGTATCCATATGTTGTTGCACTGCCTCCACAGGATAGATGTGAGGTGCTGTGTATCCATATGTTGTTGCACTGCCTCCACAGGATGGATGTGAGGTGCTGTGTACCCATATGTTGTTGCACTGCCTCCACAGGATGGATGTGAGGTTCTGTGTACCCATATGTTGTTGCACTGCCTCCACAGGATGGATGTGAGGTGCTGTGTATCCATATGTTGTTGCACTGCCTCCACAGGATGGATGTGAGGTTCTGTGTATCCATATGTTGTTGCACTGCCTCCACAAGATGGATGTGAGGTGCTGTGTATCCATATGTTGTTGCACTGCTTCCACAAGATGGATGTGAGGTGCTGTGCATCCATATGTTGTTGCACTGCTTCCACAGGATGGATGTGAGGCGCTGTGCATCCATATGTTGTTGCACTGCTTCCACAGGATGCATGTGAGGTGCTGTGTATCCATATGTTGTTGCACTGCTTCCACAAGATGGATGTGAGGTGCTGTGCATCCATATGTTGTTGCACTGCTTCCACAGGATGGATGTGAGGTGCTGTGCATCCATATGTTGTTGCACTGCTTCCACAGGATGGATGTGAGGCGCTGTGCATCCATATGTTGTTGCACTGCTTCCACAGGATGGATGTGAGGTGCTGTGCATCCATATGTTGTTGCACTGCCTCCACAGGATGGATGTGAGGTGCTGTGCATCCATATGTTGTTGCACTGCCTCCACAGGATGGATGTGAGGTGCTATGCATCCATATGTTGTTGCACTGCTTCCACAGGATGGATGTGAGGTGCTGTGCATCCATATGTTGTTGCACTGCCTCCACAGGATGGGTGTGAGGTGCTGTGCATCCATATGTTGTTGCACTGCCTCCACAGGATGGATGTGAGGTGCTGTGTGTCCATATGTTGTTGCACTGCCTCCACAGGATGGATGTGAGGTGCTGTGTATCCATATGTTGTTGCACTGCCTCCACAGAATGGATGTGAGGTGCTGTGTATCCATATATTGTTGCACTGCCTCCACAGAATGGATGTGAGGTGCTGTGTATCCATATGTTGTTGCACTGCCTCCACAGAATGGATGTGAGGTGCTGTGTATCCATATGTTGTTGCACTGCCTCCACAGAATGGATGTGAGGTGCTGTGTATCCATATGTTGTTGCACTGCCTCCACAGAATGGATGTGAGGTGCTGTGTATCCATATGTTGTTGCACTGCCTCCACAGGATGGATGTGAGGTGCTGTGTATCCATATGTTGTTGCACTGCCTCCACAGGATGGATGTGAGGTGATCTATAAACTAGCAACTTCGGTGGCAAAATCTAATCACTCAGTCTAAAAAAAACTAATCAATAGGTTCTAAACCCTTCCTAATAGCCTTCTTCTTAATAATAATAATAATAATCATAGCAACAATAATAATAATGATAATAACAGCAACATAAGTAATAATAATCATAAGAGCAATAATAATAATAATAATAATAATAATAATAATAATAATAACAGCAACATCAATAACAATAATAAAAATAATAATAATCTTTATATCTACAGAGTTCCAAAAGAAATACTCAGATAGGCCTATAAACCCACCTAGGTCTTGGAGGGCTGCTGCAGCCAGTGTCTGGTCAGCAGTGACAGGCAGACACAGGACAGGCGAAGCAAAGTAGACAGCAGCCATTGTGTCTGTCTCACCACAGGTTGATATCAGTAGACGGTGGCGAGGATGGTCTGAAATTGACGGGAATTAGAGACAGGTGGTCAACACTTTGCTCAGGTGTACTGACATTCACTTAAGTTGTATTAAGTTGCTACTGAAAATTTCAGTAGAGATAAAAATAATGTTATTTAAATTAAATGTTCATTTGGCGCATCATTCAGAGTAATACACAACTGAAGGAGCATCGATACTGAAGGTGAGCATTGTATTAATTATATCACAGTTTGATTCAGGGAGTCAAGGGAATGCTCATGGAGTCTAATGCAATGTTTGCAGCATTCACAGAGACTCACACAAAGGATCATTTTGACAACAAATTATGGATCCTAGGTTATAACCTATTCAGGTGCTACAAACTAAACAGGCAACAAGGAGGGGGGGAAGATTGGCCTGTACGTCATAAAATCGCTCATTTGCACAGAACTACTAAACAACTCAAATGATGTAGTTGAAGTTTTGGCAGTTAAAATTGAAAACCAAAACCTTGTCATTGAGTTGTATACAAGCTTGTGGATGCAACTTCCTAGTAATTCCAAGAACAGCTTTTGAAAACTGACCACTATCTGGAAAATCTCCCAACTCCTGCCCCAAACATCTTGCTACTGGGGGATTTCAACTCGAGACACCTAACATGGAGGAGTGTAGCAAGTAATATTTTAGCAGAGATCACCCCAGGAGGAGCTCAGATGAATATTCACACACACACGAACTATTAAATCTCTGCACCAAATTCACCTTAAACCAGCAAATATTAGATCCTACATGACTAGAAAATGTGCTGGATCCAATCTTCAATAACAATGACGATCTGATATGAAATGTAACAGTATTCAAAGTTTATTCTCTATAAGGATTACAATGCTGAGTTTACAGAAATTTGGTTATTGTTTGGTTTACATGTAGTAAATTGTGATTACAGAGTGTACCACTAGAACGCTTAGCATGGCTAGGCATTTCGGGCATACTTAGTTTTATTCTTAATTGTAAAATATTACAAATTATGAGGTAAGTTGGTATTATGGCTAAGTGACTAAATACTAGTTTGTGAGTTTAGCAATGTGAATGCTTTTGTTTTGGCACAGTACATAGTTTCAGTATTGGAGTATCACAGGATTCATTATTTTAAGACTGAGATTAATATTTCTGTTTATGGTCAAATGAGTGAGTGAAAGTGTGAACCACCAGGTGGTATTCGTGTAGTTAGTTGACGGGGTGTATCAGGGAGATAAGATGTTTTCTAATGATAGTTTTGAAGGTGATGAATGTGTCTGCAGTTCTAGAGTTCTCAGGTAGGGTATTCCAGATTTTAGGGCCTTTGACATACATTGAATTTTTGTAAAGGTTTAGTCGGACACGGGGAATGTCGTAGAGATGTTTGTGTCTGGTGATATGCCTGTGGGTTCTGTCACAACTATCAAGAAAGCGTTTTAGGTCAAGGTTGATATTAGAGTTTAAGGCCCTGTAGATATAGATTGCACAGTAGTAAGTGTGGATGTACTGAACTGGGAGTAAGTTTAGATCTATGAAGAGTGGGGGGGGGGTGTTGCCAGGGATGGGATTTAGTGATTATTCTTACTGCAGCTTTTTGTTGGGTTATTATTGGCTTTAGGTGTGTTGCTGCAATTGATCCCCAAGCACAAATAGCATAGGTGAGGTATGGATAAATAAGTGAGTGGTATAGTGTGAGAAGGGCATTTTGCTGCACGTAGTATCGTATCTTGGAGAGGATCCCAACCGTTTTGGATACTTTTTTGGCTATATGCTGGATATGGGTGCTGAAATTCAGGTTGTTGTCAAGGTATAAGCCTAGGAATTTTCCCCCATTATTTCTGGTAATTAGAGTGTTGTCAATCTTAATGTTAATTTGTGCATCTCCTGCTCTGCTACCAAACATAATATAGTAGGTTTTGTCAGTGTTAAGCGTAAGTTTATTGGCTGTCATCCAAGTCGATATTTTAATCAGCTCCTCATTCACAATGGTGTTGAGGGTGGCAAGATTAGGGTGAGAGACGACATAAGTCGTGTCATCAGCAAAGAGAATGGGTTTCAGGTGTTGGGATACACGTTTGGAAGGTCATTGACGTATATGAGGAAGAGCAGGGGACCAAGGACACTTCCCTGCAGAACTCCAGTATCAAGTGGCCGTGTTGCTGATGCTGTGTCTTTAATGGTGACGTACTGATACCTATTAGTAATGTAAGATTTGAAATAAGCAAGCGCATGGCCTCTTATACCGTAGTGATCAAGTCTGTGGAGTAGGATGTCGTGGTTTACTGTGTCAAAAGCTTTTCTTAGGTCAATAAAAATTCCTAGTGGATATTCCTTATTTTCCAATGCTGTGTAAAGCAGATCTAGCATTTTTATAATTGCATCATTAGTGCTTTTATTTTTCCTGAATCCAAACTGGCAGGGGTTGAGTATGTTTTGAGCCGTTATAAATGAATACAGTCTCCTGTGCACGAGTTTCTCAAAGATTTTGGATAGCAATGGTAAGTTAGATATTGGCCTATAGTTGTTTAAGTCTGTAGGGTCACCACCTTTATGTATTGGTGTAACCCTTGCCATCTTGAGTAGTTTCGGGAAGGTGCTAGTCTCTATTGACTTGTTAAAAAGTAATGAAATAGCATGCGAAAGGACATGGGCTGCTCGCTTGTACAGTAATGGTGGGACATGAGACAGATTCCCTGAGTTATTTTTAAGTGACTTTATGATCTCAATGACTTTCGTGGGCTCAGTTGGTGCAAGATAGAAGGAATTAGGAAAATTTCCATCTAGGTAGTCCCCAGCATGGGCATTGGTATGTGGGATTTTACTGGTGAGATTAGATCCTATGTTTGAGAAGAAGTCGTTTATCTTGTTAGCTGTGTCAGTGGGATGTAGTGGTGTTTCATTAGGTTTAGTTAGGACAATATTCTTGGTTTTTCTCAGTTTGTGGGTCCCTAGAATCTGAGAGAGTGTTTTCCAGGTCTTTTTTATATCTCCTCTAGTGTCTGTGAATCTACTGGAGTAGTATAGTTGTTTGGCTTTTTTTATTACTTTGGTGAGAGCTGATGAATAGTGTTTAAGAGTATCTTTGTGTATTAAGCTCTGTCTATATTGCTTTTCATATTGGTGTTTCTTGTCAATGGATTTCAGAATGGTGCTGGTTAGCCATGGGCAACCAAGCCGTTTGTTTGTGATCTGTTTTGTTTTTATAGGACAATGTTTGTTGTATAGTCTAAGTAATTTGTTAAGAAAAATGTCTGTCCAGTCATCAATACCATTGGCCTTGGAGAATTCTGTAGGCCAATCAACAGTCTCTAGGTCAGCTGTGAACTTCCTTACTGAGGCCTCGTCATGGAGTCTAAATGAGACTTTGTTGTATTCAAGTGGTGGTTTACTAATGTTTGTCAGGAGGAAGGTAGGGTAGTGGTCTGTAGTGCTATATGTGATTATCCCTGATTTAAGGGGGGGGCTAGTATATTGGTCCATATGTGGTCTATTATGGTTGCACTTCTCTCAGTGAGCCTGGTTGGTTTAGTTATTGTTGGTATGAGAAGTGTGTTGTTCATATTGTTGATGAAATCAGTTACAGGCTGATCATCTAGTAAGCCAACGTTGATGTTGAAGTCTCCAGCTAAGAGAAGGTGGTGCTTATTCATTTGTCTGTTTGTTATTAGTGACTTTAATTTCTCACTGAAATTTTGGATGTTTGTGTGAGGTATCCGGTAAATGGCACCGATTGTTATAGGCGTCTTAAGGTTTTTTACAGTAAAATTAGCAAAAATGTATTCCCCATATTCATCACTAAAGCAAGTGGTGCTAAGACAAGATAATTGGTTAGAGTAATAGATTGCAATACCACCCCCAACTTGGTTTGTTCTGCAGTTGTGAATTGCTGTGTATCCTGGTAGAGGGTAGATATCTATTGTGTCCTGCTTAAGCCAGGTCTCAGTGAGAATAATGCAGGAGAAGGGTGTCTTTAGTGATTCAAGGAGTGCTAGGAGGTCATCATAGTGTTTGCTTAAGGACCTGATGTTGTAGTTAAGTACTGATGGACTTTTAGCATTGTTTAGGATAGTGGTGGCTTGTGATGCTGTGTAATAAAGGCAGTTACTTTCCAATAGGTTTTGATTGGGTGTCAGATTATGGAGGTTTAGATCAGGGTCAACGTGATCAATCATCTTCTAGGTTTAAAATTATGGTTATTTATATCCTGAGTTGTGTGTTGAGTTCTACTACTGATATCTGTAGTGGTAGGAAGTTTGGACAAGTATATAGCTAGAGTATTTTGGTCATGTAGGGTATAGTCACTACTACACATAATGAAGTTGATGTTGTCTATGTGTTGTGCTGGAATGAACTAAAAGTACAAATTAAAAGTACAAATTAAAAATAGCACTAGTCTCTCACTAGTAATTGCACTATGGTCTAATATAGTGAATTTGGTATTGACTATGTATTGAGCTAGAAAGAGCTATAGTACAACTAGGTTTAGTCTAATAATATAAAAATACAAATTACAAATAGCACCAGTCTCTCACTAGTAATTGCACTATGGTCTAGTATAGTGAATTTGGTATTGACTATGTATTGAGCTAGAATGACCTAGAGTAAAACTGTGATTAATCTAATAATATAATAAAGGAACAAGACTCTCAATTGTAATTGCACTAAGGTCTTATATAAGTTGTTTACAAGAATTAGAGTATAATTAGATTTAAATTGACAGGATAAAATACACAAATTAAGGTAGCAAAATAATAATAAAAAAAAATGATAAAAATAAAAATGGCAATGACTTGGTTATAATATGCTAGTAAGATGGTAGACAGGATAATATAAAAGTTGTAGCTGAAAATACTAGGTTAAAAAAGTATGGAATAAAAATGGTCAATAAAAGAAGTTTACAATAAGTTTGATCAATATAGTTTAAAGTAAAATTGGGCAATAATAGGGATTTAGAATAAAATTGGGCAATTGAGTATTTTATAAAGTGAGGTAGAATTATTGAAGACAAGTTATGGTTAGTTTATAAAAAATAAGATGGAACAGTGATGTGGTAAGTTGTAAAAAAGGAGATAGATTCTGTAGATATTAAATACAATTAAGACTATGAGGTAGAATGGTCGTTGAATACAACAATGACAATTAAAAGTAGTTGGGGTATTAGAATTTTAGGGGGGCACGAATTTATGACAATATAACACTAACGGTGGACTATGGGTATTATCTGCACTTTACTCTGATTCTGTTAGTCAAAGACAATACACTCAAATCACTACATAACAATGGTACAGACATGAATGAACAGGGCTCCTGATCAGCAAAATGTGATCAGTCATGAGGGTGTCTTCGCAAAATTCATCTTCAATAACAAACACAACAAATGGAAACAAATCAGCCATGTACTAAATTAAACAAACTGGGAAGATATCCTAAACAACCAGGATCCAAACCTTTGCCTAGAAAAAATAAACTCTGTGGTTCTTGAGATCAGCTCAAGACGCATTCCATTACGAAAAAGAAAGAGAAGAAAAAATTAGAAAGAGACGGTCACTATACAGACGAAGGTTAAGAATCACAGAGCTGCTGAGAGGGGCCAATATATCTGAAATATGATGAGAGGCACTGGTGCCATAAGGGAAATTAAAAAAAAAATACTTCTTCTCTTATGCCAAATCTAAGGGAAAAACAACATCCAGTATTGGGTCCCTGGTTAGGCGGATATGACTCAGTGTTCAGCGAGCCATTACCTAGACTAAGAGTTGACAGTCCAGACGAATTCTACATGAAATAGACAATAAATTTGGTCATCTCAAAAATCTCTGATATTATCTTAACACCACAAGAGTTTGAAAAGGCAATAAATGATATATCCATGCACTCTGCCCCAGGCCCAGACTCATACAACTCCATGAAACCCCTGTCACTTGCCTTCAGCATTCTATGGAGAGGGATCATAGACACAGGGGTCATCCCCCACACATTAAAACAAAAGACATACTCCCCATTTTACAAAGAGGGCAGTAAAGCAATTGCAAACAACTACAAACGGATAGTACTAACATCCCATAACATAAAAATCTTTGAAAAGGTTCTAAGAAGTAAAATCGCCAACCACCTAGATACCCCATCAATTACACAACCCAGGGCAACACGGGTTTAGAGCAGGTTACTTCTGCCTTTCACAGGTACTGGACCATTATGAGAAGGTCCTGGATGCTATAGAGGATTAACAGACTTTGCAAAAGCCTTCAATAAGTGTGACTACTGTGTAACAGCGCATAAAATGTGTGATGAAGGAATAACAGGAAAAGTTGGGAGATGGGCCTATAAGTTCCTGACAAATAGAACACAAAGAGTAATAGTAAACAGAGTAAAGTCCGAGGCAGCTATGGTGAAAAACTCTGTTCCACAAGGCACAGTTCTCCCTCCCATCCTATTCCTCATCCTAGTATCTGACACCTG
The DNA here is from genome assembly GCF_038502225.1 of Cherax quadricarinatus. NCBI lineage: Eukaryota > Metazoa > Arthropoda > Malacostraca > Decapoda > Parastacidae > Cherax > Cherax quadricarinatus. The sequence goes on from NW_027195055.1 coordinate 246,460, forward strand.
AATTGCCATGACAGTGTCCTAACTGATATAAGCTGGGAAGATATACTAAGCAACACAGACCCCAACTTATGCCTAGAACAGATTAACTCGGTGGCACTCGATGTATGCACAAGGCTAATTCCTCTAAGAAAAAGGAGGAGTAGATGTAAAATAGAAAGAGACAGGCGCTCCCTTTACAGGCGACGGAAAAGAATAACAGAGCGGCTAAAAGAGGTCAATATATCTGAAATGCGTAGGGAGACACTGGTCAGAGAAATAGCAAGCATCGAACTTAAGCTAAAGGAATCTTATAGGAGTCAGGAATCGCGGGAAGAACTAAAAGCCATAAATGAAATCGAAAGAAACCCAAAGTATTTCTTCTCCTATGCCAAATTAAAGTCGAGAACAACGTCCTACACAGATGATAGCAAGGAAATGAGTGAGCTACTCGAGTCCCAATATGACTCAGTTTTTAGCAAGCCGCTAACCAGACTGAGAGTCGAAGATCAAAATGAATTTTTTATGAGAGAGCCACAGAATTTGATTAACACAAGCCTATCCGATGTTATCCTGATGCCAAATGACTTCGAACAGGCGATAAATGACATGCCCATGCACTCTGACCCAGGGCAAGACCCATGGAACTCCGTGTTCATCAAGAACTGCAAGAAGCCCCTATCACGAGCCTTTTCCATCCTATGGAGAGGGAGCATGGACACGGGGGTCGTCCCACAGTTACTAAAAACAACAGACATAGCCCCACTCCACAAAAGAGGCAGTAAAGCAACAGCAAAGAACTATAGACCGATAGCACTAACATCCCATATCATAAAAATCTTTGAAAGGGTCCTAAGAAGCAAGATCACCACCCATCTAGAAACCCATCAGTTACACAACCCAGGGCAACATGGGTTTAGAACAGGTCGCTCCTGTCTGTCTCAACTATTGGATCACTACGACAAGGTCCTAAATGCACTAGAAGACAAAAAGAATGCAGATGTAATATATACAGACTTTGCAAAAGCCTTCGACAAGTGTGACCATGGCGTAATAGCACACAAAATGCGTGCTAAAGGAATAACAGGAAAAGTCGGTCGATGAATCTATAATTTCCTCACTAACAGAACACAGAGAATAGTCGTCAACAGAGTAAAGTCCGAGGCAGCTACGGTGAAAAGCTCTCTTCTACAAGGCACAGTACTCGCTCCCATCTTGTTCCTCATCCTCATATCTGACATAGACAAGGATGTCAGCCACAGCACCGTGTCTTCCTTTGCAGATGACACCCGAATCTGCATGACAGTGTCTTCCATTGCAGACACTGCAAGGCTCCAGGCGGACATCAACCAAATCTTGCAGTGGGCTGCAGAAAACAATATGAAGTTCAACGATGAGAAATTTCAATTACTCATATATGGTAAACACGAGGAAATTAAATCTTCGTCAGAGTACAAAACAAATTTTGGCCACAAAATAGAGCGAAACACCAACGTCAAAGACCTGGGAGTGATCATGTCGGAGGATCTCACCTTCAAGGACCATAACATTGTATCAATCACATCTGCTAGAAAAATGACAGGATGGATAATGAGAACCTTCAAAACTAGGGAGGCCAAGCCCATGATGACACTCTTCAGGTCACTTGTTCTATCTAGGCTGGAATATTGACACTAACAGCACCTTTCAAGGCAGGTGAAATTGCTGACCTAGAAAATGTACAGAGAACCTTCACGGCGCGCATAACGTGTCAGCATAGTTGCTGATCCCTGTGTTATATAGCATAGCATATTAGTATCATCCATGTGCTTTAGATAGGAGATCCCTTGTAGGCCTGTGACTTTGTGTGACGTCACGGGATGCGCATGTGTACGCTCGTACCTCTGCCCCGGTCTCACTCGGCGTAGACACCCAGGCGAAGACAGGCAAGGCACTGGGCTCCAGTTCCCATCATCTCAGTCTGACAATATATCGTAACCATCCAACAAGTGTGTCTACCTTCAACCCTCGATATCTCCATTTAAGAACCCCTACGATAAACGGAGATAAAACACCTCAATTACTGGGAGCGCTTGAGGTTCCTAAACCTGTATTCGCTGGAACGCAGGCGGGAGAGATACATGATTATATACACCTGGAAAATCCTAGAGGGACTAGTACCGAACTTGCTCACGAAAATCACTCACTACGAAAGCAAAAGACTTGGCAGAAGATGCAACATCCCCCCAATGAAAAGCAGGGGTGTCACTAGCACGTTAAGAGACCATACAATAAGTGTCAGCGGCCCGAGACTGTTCAACTGCCTCCCAGTATACATAAGGGGGATTACCAACAGACCTCTGGCAGTCTTCAAGCTGGCACTGGACAAGCACCTAAAGTCGGTTCCTGACCAGCTGGGCTGTGGCTCGTACGTTGGTTTGCGTGCAGCCAGCAGCAACAGCCTGGTTGATCAGGCTCTGATCCACCAGGAGGCCTGGTCACAGACCGGGCCGCGGGGGCGTTGACCCCCGGAACTCTCTCCAGGTAAACTCCAGGTAAACTCCATTGAAGATACCGCAAGATTCCAAGAAGACTTCAACCAAATCTTCAAATGGAGCTCTGTCTCGACCCCTGCAACCACAAATAGGTGAGTACATATTACGAACATGGGTAAGAATGGCCTGTGACCGAGTCGTAATGGGTTTTGCGGCAAAACAAACTCAGCAGATAGACTATAACTTGTATTTCCTTCACCAGATATAATTTGCCATATATATACAAGTATGCAAAACAGTCGCAGACAGGCGATCTTAGCAATGCAAGACAAGTCACCCGAGGTGGAAATATTTAGCTCAAGTACTTTCACACTTCTCAGTGCGTCATCAGGAGCTGTGCAATGTTGCAAAGGCAACAACAGGATAAGCAGGGAAACTTTTCAGAGGATGGTAGTGTGGAGCCACACTACTGGCTTGAGCTAAAGATTTCCACCCCCCGTGGCTTGTCTTGCATATACAAGTATGTACACTTATGTACACTATGTACGTATAGAGATTGAATAGTAAGTGTACCACATGATGGTGACAGACTGGCAAAAGCAAAAGCCAGAGAGAGAGACCACCATACTCAACCAGCTGATACACAAGTCTGGCAAATGCTGACCACAAGTGAACCACATCACCTCATCACTTGGTGTGCTCGTCTGTCATTGGACAATGAACCAAGGTACTTATTTAATGATAGGTACCCTAATAATCATTAAACCCTTAGTACCCGGTTCACTGGTTGGGAGGCAGCCTTTATAGGAGTATGTACATATGCAGAATAAATAACATACACTTTGCATTCCACAGTACAAATAGATGAATGGGATTGCTATTGTCATTTTTTTTTTTTTTTGTATGGCAAACATACAAGATAAAAGGTACATATTGCTACTTCTTCTTACACTTAGGTCACACTATTTGTTTTCATTCTATTTTCTTAATAGTTCTTGTTATTATTTTTTCCTTTCATCTCCATGGGAAAGTGAAAAAGAATCTCCTTCCTCTGTGAGTCATGTGTCATAAGCAACAAAAATGCCAGAAGCATGGGGCCAGTAACCCCTTCTCCTGTATAAATTACTATATATAAAGAAAAAACTTTGTTTTTTCTTCTTAGGTCACCCCTGCCTCGGTGGGAGACGGAAGGTGCATTGAAAAATAAAACACTAAGAAAGACAATAATAATTATTAACATACTCATAACATCAGTGAGAGGAAGTGTTTCCTTGAAGACAAACTTGGGTCTGGAGGCAGTGTTTGAACCTTCGTCTTGTGTCACATTGGGCAGGAGGTGTGGGTAAGGTGCTCGCCAAAGAACTGTATAGGAGGTGGTAGCCAGGGCAGTGTAGAGGGCGTGTAGAGCATCATGTCCCAGCCACGCCTCGCCTCCACCGGGACACACGGTGACCACGCCAGCACGATTCAGAAGAGCAGGCACAAGCACGTCCTGTGTGTGGGAAGACAATGTATTAGTTTTATCATTGATATGTCAGGTTGTCTTAATTTTTTTTTTTTTTTTTTTTATTCGCCGGTATTCTCCCGGCCCGGGTCTAATTTATATCAACCTACTGTGCTTTAGTGATCCTATAACATCTCAGAGACCATCGAGAAAAATTTTATGCAACCAAAATCTTAAATAAATCTTAATTACTTTCCTACTGACTTATTTACCTACTTAATTAATTAAAGGTTGGTGAGTCTTACCTAGACAGAAGATTGTATTGATTAAGACTTGTGTAAGTCAAATCTGCTCTTTCTTATGGAAGAAATTTGAAAAAAAAATTATACTGCTTTTTATGTGATAATTTCTGAGTCTTGTATCTGATTATTTTCATCCCTTTAATGTTGATAACTTAATAATGCAACATCTGGGTGTCTTTAAACTTAATGTGTTGTATGTTTCAGGATATTACTTTCTATCCTCTCTTGGAAGAATTGAAATAGATTTGGGATGTTTATATACAAACTTACAATTTTTTTAATAGAAATTTGGATATGAGTTACTATGATGGAATTAAAACGTCTCTTCTAAGTCCCTTCAAACCTTCAGTATTAATGATTATTAGCTATAATAAACATTTATGCCACACTCTGCACTATTCCAGTCTAGTGCACTGAGGTACAGGGGTCATGCACTACATGTATGTATTCCAGTCTAGTGCACTGAGGTACAGGGGTCATGCACTACATGTATGTATTCCAGTCTAGTACACTGAGGTACAGGGGTCATGCACTACATGTATGTATTCCAGTCTAGTACACTGAGGTACAGGGGTCATGCACTACATGTATGTATTCCAGTCTAGTGCACTGAGGTACAGGGGTCATGCACTACATGTATGTATTCCAGTCTAGTGCACTGAGGTACAGGGGTCATGCACTACATGTATGTATTTCTCACACTGGGCAGGACAGAGTAGTAGTGTGTGAAATGTCTAATATACTAAACGCCATAACAATGACCAGAAAGCACAGATAAACACCCACGGCGGTTTTCGTTTTTTTTTCTTTTTTGCCCTAATGTTTATATGATGAACATACTGTTACGAACTAGCCGCCCAGACCGCTGTGAAAAATACGTTCCTTAACACAGTCACTTACAGTACCAGGAACCTTCAAGGTTCCTTAACACAGTCACTTACAGTACCAGGAACCTTCAAGGTTCCTTAACACAGTCACTTACAGTACCAGGAACCTTCAAGGTTCCTTAACACAGTCACTTACAGTACCAGGAACCTTCAAGGTTCCTTAACACAGTCACTTACAGTACCAGGAACCTTCAAGGTTCCTTAATACAGTCACTTACAGTACCAGGAACCTTCAAGGATCCTTAACACAGTCACTTACAGTACCAGGAACCTTCAAGGTTCTTTAACACAGCCACTTACAGTGCCAGGAACCTTCAAGGTTCCTTAACACAGTTACTTACAGTACCAGGATCCTTCAAGGTTCCTTAACACAGTCACTTACAGTACCAGGAACCTTCAAGGTCCCTTAACACATTCACTTACAGTACCAGGAACCTTCAAAGTTCCTCAACACAGACATTTACAGTACCGGGAACCTTCAAGGTTTCTTAACACAATCACTTACAGTGCCAGGAACCTTCAAGATTCCTTAACACAGTCAGTTACAGTACCAGGAACCTTCAAGGTTCCTTAACACAGTCACTTACAGTACCAGGAACCTTCAAGGTTCCTTAACGCAGTCACTTACAGAACCAGGAACCTTCAAGGTTCCTTAACACAGTCACTTACAGAACTAGGAACCTTCAAGGTTCCTTAGCACAATCACTTACAGTACCAGGAACCTTCAAGGATCCTTAGCACAATCACTTACAGTACCAGGAACCTTCAAGGTTCCTTAACACTGTCACTTACAGAACCAGGAACCTTCAAGGTTCCTTAACACAGTCACTTACAGTACCAGGAACCTTCAAGGTTCCTTAACACAGCCATTTACAGTACCAGGAACATTCAAGGTTCCTTAACACAGTCACCAACAGTACCAGGAACCTTCAAGGTTCCTTAACACAGTCAGTTACAGTACCAGGAACCTTCAAGGTTCCTTAATACAGTCGCCAACAGTACCAGGAACCTACAAAGTTCCTTAACACAGTCACCTACAGTACCAGGAACCTTCAAGGTTCCTTAACACAGTCACTTACAATACCAGGAAAATTCAAGGTTCCTTAACACAGTCACCAACAGTACCAGGAACTTTCAAGGCTCCTTAACACAGTCACCTACAGTACCAGGAACTTTCAAGGTTCCTTGACACAGTCACCTCCAGTACCAGGACCCTTCAAGGTTCCGTAACACAGTCACTTACAGTACCAGGAACCTTCAAGGTTCTTTAACACAGTCAATTACAGTACCAGGAACCTTCAAGGTTCCTTAACACAGTCAATTACAGTACAAGGAACCTTCAAGGTTCTTTAACACAGTCAATTACAGTACCAGGAATCTTCAAGGTTCCTTAACACAGTCAATTACAGTACCAGGAACATTCAAGGTTCCTTAACACATTCAATTATAGTACCAGGAACCTTCAAGGTTCCTTAACACAGTCAATTACAGTACGAGGAACCTTCAAGGTTCCTTAACACAGTCACTTACAGTACCAGGAACCTTCAAGGTTCCTTAACACAGTCAATTACAGTACCAGGAACATTCAAGGTTCCTTAACACATTCAATTATAGTACCAGGAACCTTCAAGGTTCCTTAACACAGTCAATTACAGTACGAGGAACCTTTAAGTTTCCTTAACGCAGTCACTTACAGTACCAGGAACCTTTAAGGTTCCTTAACACAGTCACTTACAGTACCAGGAACCTTCAAGGTTCCTTAACACAGTCAATTACAGTACCAGGAACCTTCAAGGTAGCTGTGTAGCGTGACAGTGTCAGCGTGCTTCGTTGTGCTCCCGGTTTTCTGGTGTTTTCACGGTCGCTCTTACGTGCTAGAACTTTAATTTGTGTCATCAATCCTATACGATACATCCCTCTAGCGCCTGGAACCAATCTTGGGCGGAAAACATTATATACTGAGTCAAAAAAGGAGAATTAGTGTGCACTACCTAGCAGAGTTTACTGCCAGAGGGGAACCATAGGCCTGTGTCCCGTGTGAAAAAAATAATAATAATTGAACTTTGTGTCAGAGGAAAGAAAGTCTCCCTGAAAGCATTGAGTATACATAGTGTATAGTGTATACTACAGTGGCTCCCTAGTATATTGATGATAAAGGCTAAAGTGTCATTTGAAAACAGGTGAGTTTGTAAATGAAGTGATAAGCCTATAGAGGCAGGTGCCAGAAGTCGCCAGAAACTTACCACAGGTCAGCTGTTTTTAATAATCTTCCTTGCCTGCTAGTGTACTCGCATATAATCTAGTGATACCACTGAATAGCAGAATACAGTGTTGTAGTAGCAACTAACCAGTATTATAATGGTACTTAGTGGAGTGGAGTGACTTTCATTAGTTTCTTTTTCTTGAAATACCAGACGTTACTGTGAATTTCATATAACCTGTAGTTACCAGCGGTCGCAATATACACAACGAGAAGCAATTATTACTACAGAAAAAGCGTCCTTCCTCCAAAATTTGCACCAGTCAACTATAGTGATAATATAGCATTTATTGTGGTGGAGACGGAAAAAAAAATAGAGAAGCTAGATACAGCGATTGATAAACAAGGGTGGAGGTCGACCGTTCGTCATTGTAGGAGTGCCAGCAGTCACCGGCTCTTCAACACGCAAGTTATACTTTTGTATCAATCAAATCACATATTACTCGGGTAGATAATTTCCAGTAGATCCTTCATGTGTTAGCTCAAATCACCGACCAGTATGGTTTAAATAAGTGACCAACTGATCAGATCAGACAGACTGGTCCGAACCCTTGACTGGTCCGAACCCTTGACTGGTCCGAACCCTTGACTGGTCCGAACCCTTGACTGGTCCGAACCCTGGACTGGTTTCAAACGGTTTCGTTGTGCACCACCTAGCAGGTTATTAATAGAATATTCAAGAGGTTGCTAGTAGAATTGCAGTAAATCAACCATTCAAATCATTATGAAGCTGTGTGTAGTCTGTGGTCAGTCAAACAAACGGGCTTCCACATGCATAAACTGCCATTTTTGTGGAAATTGGTGTCACGCCCCTTGTGCAGATATCCAAGAACTAGCTAAAAGCAGTATTAAAACAGGGAAGTGTTTTTGGGTATGCCCAAATGAGATAAATCTGTGGACTAAAATCACAAGGGTATTAAAAGAGGTCAACATCAAAGCTGCTTTCATAGAAAACCTGGAAGCTTTCTACAACAGATGGGAACATAAAAAGTCCGGGCTGAATGGTACTGCCCTTGATACTGGCCATGTAGTCAGAAACTGTAAGGCTGGAGATGATGTCCTGGTAGTCAGTAAATGGGGGGCTGATAGTGCTGTCCTGGGAGACAGTAATGGGGAAGCTGGAGGTGCTGTCCTGGGAGACAGTAATGGTGAAGCTGGAGGTGCTGTCCTGGGAGACAGTAATGGTGAAGCTGGAGATGCTGTCCTGGGAGACAGTAATGGGGAAGCTGGAGAAGCTGTCCTGGGAGACAGTAATGGTGAAGCTGGAGATTTTGTCCAGGTAGTCGGGAATTATACGCAGGAAGGAATACATATAAATGACCTCATAGGGGACAGGAGCCATAGTAGGGAAACAAGTGTAGTCAAAGATAAGATAAAACCAACATTGCAAACTAGAAATACCGCAGGAAATAGCAAACAAGAGGACTCCACTAGCAATAGTGAGGATATATTACCAAAAACAACTGGTGGGAACTCCATTGTTGGTGCTAGGGAGGATAGAAGTAAGACAGGGAAACATGCACCAACAGGGAATACAGTCACAGAAACCCAAGGCAAACGGAAACCAAGCCTGTGCACATACTATGCACTCGGTATCTGCTGGCATGGGAAATCTGGAAAAACAGATGGGACGTGCAACTATGACCACCCTAGGAAATGCCATGCCCATATGACAACAGGAAAATGCAAACTCCCTTCCTGTAAGCTTTTTCACCCTGAACTGTGTACCTCTTCAGTACAGGAAAGACTGTGCTATAACTTAAATTGCCAGGCATACCATCTAAAGGGGACAAAAAGATACAAAACATCCAGGCCATGGGAAAACCTGGGTAGCCACAGCCACTCAAGAGGGAGAGGTTTTTTAGTGCCAGGAAGGAAAAAAAACTGGCAGGAAATGGCAGAAATCGTACACCAAATCCAGTCATTCCTGGAGTGGAACCACAGTCGATGGCCTCCACTCCAAACCAACAGATACAGATACTAATGCCGGAAAAAAAATCCCCCCCCAGTACCAACAATACCACCAGTCCGATAACATTCTTCTTTGCAAATATACAGGGTCTAAAGCCAGCAACAAACAACAAAATACCTTTCATCCGTGGACTGCTTGCAGAGGCAAAGGCAATGTTCGCGGCTTTCACTGAGACCCACATAAAGGATCACTTGGACAACGAAATATGGATCCCAGGTTACAACCTATACAGATGTGACAGAGTGAACAGGCAGAAGGGCGGGGGTTGGCCTGTACATTGCAGAGTCACTTGTTTGCACAGAACTGCTAAATGCCTCAAATGATGTAGTGGAAGTTTTAGCAGTAAAGGTCGAGAACCAAAACCTATTCATTGTGATAGTCTACAAGCCTCCGGATGCAACATCCCAGCAATTCCAGGAACAGCTGTTAAAAATTGACCACTGTCTGGAAAACCTTCCAGCTCCTGCACCCAACATCTTGCTCCTGGGGGATTTCAACTTAAGGCACCTAAAATGGAGGAATATAGCAAATAATATTGTTGCAGTAATAACACCAGGAGGCAGCTCTGATGAAAACTCACACTCACGTGAGCTTTTAAATCTCTGCACAAAATTCAATTTAAACCAGCAAATAATAGAGCCTACTAGACTGGAGAATACACTAGACCTCATCTTCACTAACAATGATGATCTGATAAGAAATATCACCATATCAAAAACAATATACTCAGATCACAACATAATTGAGGTTCAGTCATGTATGCACGGAGCCCCAGACCGACATAATGAGATTAGTCACGAGGGAGCATTCACCAAATTCAACTTCAATAACAAAAACATAAAGTGGGACCAAGTAAACCAAGTCCTAACCGATATAAGCTGGGAAGATATACTAAGCAACACAGACCCCAACTTATGCCTAGAACAGATTAACTCGGTGGCACTCGATGTATGCACAAGGCTTATTCCTCTAAGAAAAAGGAGGAGTAGATGTAAAACAGAAAGAGACAGGCGCTCCCTTTACAGGCGACGGAAAAGAATAACAGAGCGGCTAAAAGAGGTCAATATATCTGAAATGCGTAGGGAGACACTGGTCAGAGAAATAGCAAGCATCGAACTTAAGCTAAAAGAATCCTTTAGGAGTCAGGAATCGCGGGAAGAACTAAAAGCCATAAATGAAATCGAAAGAAACCCAAAGTATTTCTTCTCCTATGCCAAATCAAAATCGAGAACAACGTCCAGTATTGGGCCCCTACTTAAACAAGATGGGTCCTACACAGATGACAGCAAGGAAATGAGTGAGCTACTCAAGTCCCAATATGACTCAGTTTTTAGCAAGCCGCTAACCAGACTGAGAGTCGAAGATCAAAATGAATTTTTTATGAGAGAGCCACAAAATTTGATTAACACAAGCCTATCCGATGTTATCCTGACGCCAAATGACTTCGAACAGGCGATAAATGACATGCCCATGCACTCTGCCCCAGGGCCAGACTCATGGAACTCTGTGTTCATCAAGAACTGCAAGAAACCCCTATCACGAGCCTTTTCCATCCTATGGAGAGGGAGCATGGACACGGGGGTCGTCCCACAGTTACTAAAAACAACAGACATAGCCCCACTCCACAAAGGGGGCAGTAAAGCAACAGCAAAGAACTACAGACCAATAGCACTAACATCCCATATCATAAAATTCTTTGAAAGGGTCCTAAGAAGCAAGATCACCACCCATCTAGAAACCCATCAGTTACACAACCCAGGGCAACATGGGTTTAGAACAGGTCGCTCCTGTCTGTCTCAACTATTGGACCACTACGACAAGGTCCTAAATGCACTAGAAGACAAAAAGAATGCAGATGTAATATATACAGACTTTGCAAAAGCCTTCGACAAGTGTGACCATGGCGTAATAGCGCACAAAATGCGTGCTAAAGGAATAACAGGAAAAGTCGGTCGATGGATCTATAATTTCCTCACTAACAGAACACAGAGAGTAGTCGTCAACAGAGTAAAGTCCGAGGCAGCTACGGTGAAAAGCTCTGTTCCACAAGGCACAGTACTCGCTCCCATCTTGTTCCTCATCCTTATATCCGACATAGACAAGGATGTCAGCCACAGCACCGTGTCTTCCTTTGCAGATGACACCCGAATCTGCATGACAGTGTCTTCCATTGCAGACACTGCAAAGCTCCAGGCAGACACCAACCAAATCTTTCAGTGGGCTGCAGAAAACAATATGAAGTTCAACGATGAGAAATTTCAATTACTCAGATATGGTAAACATGAGGAAATTAAATCTTCATCAGAGTACAAAACAAATTCTGGCCACAAAATAGAGCGAAACACCAACGTCAAAGACCTGGGAGTGATCATGTCGGAGGATCTCACCTTCAAGGACCATAACATTGTATCAATCGCATCTGCTAGAAAAATGACAGGATGGATAATGAGAACCTTCAAAACTAGAGAGGCCAAGCCCATGATGACACTCTTCAGGTCACTTGTTCTATCTAGGCTGGAATATTGCTGCACACTAACAGCACCTTTCAAGGCAGGTGAAATTGCCGACCTAGAAAATGTACAGAGAACTTTCACGGCGCGCATAACGGAGATAAAACACCTCAATTATTGGGAGCGCTTGAGCTTCCTAAACCTGTATTCCCTGGAACGCAGGAGGGAGAGATACATTATTATATACACCTGGAAAATCCTAGAGGGACTAGTACCGAACTTGCACACGAAAATCACTCACTACGAAAGCAAAAGACTTGGCAGACGATGCACCATCCCCCCAATGAAAAGCAGGGGTGTCACTAGCACGTTAAGAGACCATACAATAAGTGTCAGGGGCCCGAGACTGTTCAACTGCCTCCCAGCACACATAAGGGGGATTACCAACAGACCCCTGGCAGTCTTCAAGCTGGCACTGGACAAGCACCTAAAGTCAGTTCCGGATCAGCCGGGCTGTGGCTCGTACGTTGGTTTGCGTGCAGCCAGCAGCAACAGCCTGGTTGATCAGGCTCTGATCCACCAGGAGGCCTGGTCTCAGACAGGGCCGCGGGGGCGTTGACCCCCGGAACTCTCTCCAGGTAAACTCCAGGTAAACTCCAGGTAAACTCCAGGTAAACTCCAGGTTCCTTAACACAGTCACTTACAGTACCAGGACCCTTCAAGACTCCATAACACAGTCACCTACAGTACCAGGAACCTTCAAGGTTCCTTAACACAGTCACTTACAGTACCAGGAACCTTCAAGGTTCCTTAACATAGTCACTTACAGTACCAGGAACCTTCAAGGTTCCTTAACACAATCACTTACAGTACCAGGAACCTTCAAGGTTCCTTAACACAGTCACTTACAGTACCAGGAACCTTCAAGGTTCCTTAACACAGTCACTTACAGTACCAGGAACCTTCAAGGTTCCTTAACACTGTCACTTACAGTACCAGGAACCTTCAAGGTTCCTTAACACAGTCACTTACAGTACCAGGAACCTTCAAGGTTCCTTAACACAGTCACTTACAGTACCAGGAACCTTCAAGGTTCCTTAACACAGTCACTTACAGTACCATGAACCTTCAATGTTCCTTAACACAGTCACTGACAGTACCAGGAACCTTCAAGGTTCCATAACACAGTCACCTACAGTACCAGGAACCTTCAAGGTTCCTTAACACAGTCACTTACAGAACCAGGAACCTTCAAGGTTCCTTAACAGAGTCACTTACAGTACCAGGAACCTTCAAGGTTCCTTAACACAGTCACTTACAGTACCAGGAACCTTCAAGGTTCCTTAACACAGTCACTTACAGTACCAGGAACCTTCAAGGTTCCATAACACAGTCACCTACAGTACCAGGAACCTTCAAGGTTCCTTAACACAGTCACTTACAGCACCAGGAACCTTCAAGGTTCCTTAACGCAGTCACTTACAGTACCAGGAACCTTCATGGTTCCTTAACACAGTCACTTACAGTACCAGGAACCTTCAAGGATCCTTAACGCAGTCACTAACAGTACCTGGAACCTTCAAGGTTCCTTAACACAGTCACTTACAGTACCAGGAACCTTCAAGATTCCATAACACAGTCATTTACAGTTCCAGGAACATTCAACGTTCCTTAACACAGTCACCTACAGTACCAGGAACCTTCAAGGTTCCATAACACAGTCAGTTACAGTACCAGGAACCTTCAAGGTTCCTTAATACAGTCGCCAACAGTACCAGGAACCTTCAAAGTTCCTTGACACAGTCACCTACAGTGCCAGGAACCTTCAAGGTTCCTTAACACAGTCACTTACAATACCAGGAAAATTCAAGGTTCCTTAACACAGTCACCAACAGTACCAGGAACCTTCAAGGCTCCTTAACACAGTCACCTACAGTACCAGGAACTTTCAAGGTTCCTTAACACAGTCACCTCCAGTACCAGGAACCTTCAAGGTTCCGTAACACAGTCACTTACAGTACCAGGAACCTTCAAGGTTCTTTAACACAGTCAATTACAGTACCAGGAACCTTCAAGGTTCCTTAACACAGTCAATTACAGTACCAGGAACCTTCAAGGTTCTTTAACACAGTCAATTACAGTAACAGGAATCTTCAAGGTTCCTTAACACAGTCAATTACAGTACCAGGAACATTCAAGGTTCCTTAACACATTCAATTATAGTACCAGGAACCTTCAAGGTTCCTTAACACAGTCAATTACAGTACGAGGAACCTTCAAGGTTCCTTAACACAGTCACTTACAGTACCAGGAACCTTCAAGGTTCCTTAACACAGTCAATTACAGTACCAGGAACATTCAAGGTTCCTTAACACATACAATTATAGTACCAGGAACCTTCAAGGTTCCTTAACACAGTCAATTACAGTGCGAGGAACCTTTAAGTTTCCTTAACACAGTCACTTACAGTACCAGGAACCTTCAAGGTTCCTTAACACAGTCACTTATAGTACCAGGAACCTTCAAGGTTCCATAACACAGTCACCTACAGTACCAGGAACCTTCAAGGATCCTTAACACAGTCACTTACAGTACCAGGAACCTTCAAGGTTCCTTAACGCAGTCAATAACAGTACCTGGAACCTTCATGGTTCCTTAACACAGTCACTTACAGTACCAGGAACCTTTAAGGTTCCTTAAAACAGTCACTTACAGTACCAGGAACCTTCAAGGTTCCTTAACACAGTCACTTACAGTACAAGGAACCTTCAAGGTTCCATAACGCAGTCACTTACAGTACCAGGAACCTTCAAGGTTCCTTAACGCAGTCACTTACAGTACCAGGAACCTTCAAGGTTCCTTAACACAGTCACTTACAGTACCAAGAACCTTTAAGGTTCCTTAACAGAGTCACTTACAGTACCAGGAACCTTCAAGGTTCCTTACCACAGTCACTTACAGTACCAGGAACCTTCAAGGTTCCTTAACGCAGTCACTTATAGTACCAGGAACCTTCAAGGTTCCTGAACACAGTCACTTACAGTACCAGGAACCTTCAAGGTTCCTTAACACAGTCACTTACAGTACCAGGAACCTTCAAGGTTCCTTAACACAGTCACTTACAGTACCAGGAACCTTCAAGGTTCCTTAACACAATCACTTACAGTACCAGGAACTTTCAATGTTCCATAACACAGTCACCTACAGTACCAGGAACCTTCAAGGTTCCTTAACGCAGTCACTTACAGTACCAGGAACCTTCAAGGTTCCTTAACACAGTCACTTACAGTACCAGGAACCTTCAAGGTTCCTTAACACAGTCACTTACAGTACCAGGAACCTTCAAGGTTCCTTAACACAGTCACTTACAGTACCAGGAACCTTCAAGGTTCCTTATCACAGTCACTTACAGTACCAGGATCATTCAAGGTTCCTTAAAACAGTCACTTACAGCACCAGGAACCTTCAAGGTTCCTTAACGCAGTCACTTACCGTACCAGGATCCTTCCTGGTTCCTTAACACAGTCACTTACAGTACCAGGAACCTTCAAGGTTCCTTAAAACAGTCACTTACAGTACCAGGAACCTTCAAGGTTCCCTAACGCAGTCACTTACAGTACCAGGAACCTTCAAGGTTCCTTAACACAGTCACTTACAGTACGAGGAACCTTCAAGATTCCATAACACAGTCATTTACAGTACCAGGAACATTCAAGGTTCCTTAACACAGTCACCTACAGTACCAGGAACCTTCAAGGTTCCTTAACACAGTCAGTTACTGTACCAGGAACCTTCAAGGTTCCTTAATAGAGTCGCCAACAGTACCAGGAACCTTCAAATTTCCTTAACACAGTCACCTACAGTGCCAGGAACCTTCAAGGTTCCTTAACACAGTCACTTACAATACCAGGAAAATTCAAGGTTCCTTAACACAGTCACTAACAGTACCAGGAACCTTCAAGGCTCCTTAACACAGTCACCTACAGTACCAGGAACTTTCAAGGTTCCTTAACACAGTCACCTCCAGTACCAGGAACCTTCAAGGTTCCGTAACACAGCCACTTACAGTACCAGGAACCTTCAAGGTTCTTTAACACAGTCAATTACAGTACCAGGAACCTTCAAGGTTCCTTAACACAGTCAATTACAGTACCAGGAACCTTCAAGGTTCTTTAACACAGTCAATTACAGTACCAGGAACATTCAAGGTTCCTTAACACATTCAATTATAGTACCAGGAACCTTCAAGGATCCTTAACACAGTCAATTACAGTACGAGGAACCTTTAAGTTTCCTTAACACAGTCACTTACAGTACCAGGAACTTTCAAGGTTCCTTAACACAGTCACTTACAGTACCAGGAACCTTCAAGGTTCCTTAACACAGTCAATTACAGTACGAGGAACCTTCAAGGTTCCTTAACACAGTCACTTACAGTACCAGGAACCTTCAAGACTCCATAACACAGTCACCTACAGTACCAGGAACCTTCAAGGTTCCTTAACACAGTCACTTACAGTACCAGGAACCTTCAAGGTTCCTTAACACAGTCACTTACAGTACCAGGAACCTTCAAGGTTCCTTAACACAGTCAATTACAGTACCAGGAACCTTCAAGGCTTCTTAACACAGTCACTTACAGTACCAGGAACCTTCAAGGTTCCTTAACACTGTCACTTTCAGTACCAGGAACCTTCAAGGTTCCTTAACACAGTCACTTACAGTACCAGGAACCTTCAAGGTTCCTTAACACAGTCACTTACAGTACCAGGAACCTTCAAAGTTCCTTAACACAGTCACTTACAGTACCAAGAACCTTCAAGGTTCCTTAACACAGTCACTTACAGTACCATGAAGCTTCAAGGTTCCATAACACAGTCACCTACAGTACCAGGAACCTTCAAGGTTCCTTAACACAGTCACTTACAGTACCAGGAACCTTCAAGGTTCCTTAACACAGTCACTTACAGTACCAGGAACCTTCAAGGTTGCGTAACACAGTCACTTACAGTACCAGGAACCTTCAAGGTTCCTTAACACAGTCACTTACAGTACCAGGACCCTTCAAGGTTCCATAACACAGTCACCTACAGTACCAGGAACCTTCAAGGTTCCTTAACACAGTCACTTACAGAACCAGGAACCTTCAAGGTTCCTTAACACAGTCACTTACAGTACCAGGAACCTTCAAGGTTCCTTAACACAGTCACTTACAGTACCAGGAACCTTCAAGGTTCCTTAACACAATCACTTACAGTACCAGGAACCTTCAAGGTTCCTTAACACAGTCACTTACAGTACCAGGATCCTTCAAGGTTCCTTAACACAGTCACTTACAGTACCAGGAACCTTCAAGGTTCTTTAACACAGTCACTTACAGTACCAGGAACCTTCAAGGTTCCTTAACACAGTCACTTACATTACCAGGATCCTTCAAGGTTCCTTAACACAGTCACTTACAGTACCAGGAACCTTCAAGGTTCTTTAACACAGTCACTTACAGTACCAGGAACCTTCAAGGTTCCTTAACACAGTCACTTACAGTACCAGGATCCTTCAAGGTTCCTTAACACAGTCACTTACAGTACCAGGAACCTTCAAGGTTCTTTAACACAGTCACTTACAGTACCAGGAACCTTCAAGGTTCCTTAACACAGTCACTTACATTAAAACTTCGTGAAATAAAACATTGTAATATAACATTGCGTGATATAACATTGTGTAATATAACATTGTGTAATATAACTTTGCGTAATATAACATTGTGTAATATAACATTGTGTAATATAACATTGTGTAATATAACATTGCGTAATATAACATTGCGTAATATAACATTTTGTAATATAACATTGTGTAATATAACATTGTGTAATATAACATTGCGTGATATAACATTGTGTAATATAACATTGTGTAATATAACATTGTGTAATATAACTTTGCGTAATATAACATTGTGTAATATAACATTCTGTAATATAACATTGTGTAATATAACATTGTGTAATATAACATTGCGTAATATAACATTGTGTAATATAACATTGTGTAATATAACATTGTGTAATATAACATTGCGTGATATAACATTGTGTAATATAACATTGTGTAATGTAACATTGTGTAATATAACATTGTGTAATATAACATTGTGTAATATAACATTGTGTAATATAACATTGCGTGATATAACATTGTGTTATATAACATTGTGTAATATAACATTGTGTAATATAACATTGCGTAATATAACATTGTGTAATATAACATTGTGTAATATAACATTGTGTAATATAACAATGCGTAATATGACAGTGCGTAATATAACATTGCGTAATATAAAATTGCGTAACATAACATTGCGTAACACAACATTGCGTAAAATAACATTGCGTAACATAACATTGCGTAACATAACATTGCGTAATATAACATTGCGTAACATAACATTGCGTAACATAAAATTGCGTAACATAACATTGAGCAACATAACATTGCGTAACATAACATTGCATAACATAACATTGCGTAACATAACATTGCGTAACATAACATTGAGCAACATAACATTGCGTAACATAACATTGCGTAATATAACATTGCGTAACATAACATTGCATAACATATCATTGCGTAATATAACATTGCATAACATAACATTGCGTAACATAACATTGCGTAACATAACATTGAGCAACATAACATTGAGCAACATAACATTGCGTAACATAACATTGCGTAATATAACATTGCGTAACATAACATTGCGTAACATAACATTGCGTAATATAACATTGCATAATATAACATTGCATAATATAACATTGCATAACATAACATTGCGTAACATAACATTGCGTAACATAACATTGAGCAACATAACATTGAGCAACATAACATTGTGTAATATAACATTACGTAACATAACATTGCATAACATAACATTGCGTAATATAACATTGCGTAATATAACATTGAGCAACATAACATTGAGCAACATAACATTGCGTAATATACCATTGCGTAACATAATATTGCGTAACATAACATTGCGTAACATAACATTGCGTAATATGACATTGCGTAACATAACATTGCGTAATATAACATTGAGCAACATAACATTGAGCAACATAACATTGCGTAACATAACATTGCATAACATCACATTGCGTAACATAACATTGCGTAACATAACATTGCGTAATATAACATTGAGCAACATAACATTGAGCAACATAACATTGCGTAATATACCATTGCGTAACATAACATTGCGTAACATAACATTGCGTAATATAACATTGCATAATATAACATTGCGTAATATAACATTGCGTAACATAACATTGCGTAATATAACATTGAGCAACATAACATTGAGCAACATAACATTGCGTAACATAACATTGCGTAACATAACATTGCGTAATATAACATTGAGCAACATAACAATGAGCAACATAACATTGCGTAATATAACATTGCGTAACATAACATTGCGTAATATAACATTGAGCAACATAACATTGAGCAACATAACATTGCGTAACATAACATTGCGTAACATAACATTGCGTAATATAACATTGAGCAACATAACATTGAGCAACATAACATTGCGTAATATAACATTGCGTAACATAACATTGCGTAATATAACATTGAGCAACATAACATTGAGCAACATAACATTGAGCAACATAACATTGCGTAACATAACATTGCGTAATATAACATTGCGTAACATAACATTGCGTAACATAACATTGCGTAATATAACATTGAGCAACATAACATTGCGTAATATAACATTGCGTAATATAACATTGCGTAACATAACATTGCGTAATATAACATTGAGCAACATAACATTGCGTAACATAACATTGCGTAATATAACATTGCGTAATATAACATTGCGTAACATAACATTGCGTAACATAACATTGCGTAACATAACATTGCGTAACATAACATTGCGTAATATAACATTCCGTAACATAACAATGCGTAACATAACATTGCGTAATATAACATTACGTAATATAATGTTATAACAACGAAACTCTTTTCATCACATTATTTTTAGTCATAATTACTAAAGATAGAATTATTATCATAATTAAGATGGATATAATTATCATAATTATGACAGATATAATTATCATAATTACGCCAGATATAATTATCATAATTACGCCTGATATAATTATTATCATAATGATCCGAGACAGAATTATTATCCAATGGAGAGAAGAGCACTAAACCCATAGGGGACTTTACAGCACCAGCAAAAAGTCATAAAATCATGTTTGATCCAAGGAGAGCAGAGTAGATCCAAATCCTTGGATGAAGAGCCTACACAACTCACCTTCGTCATATGTCCTGTCTGAAAGGCGAACCCGCCCACAGGTACGACCGTGGGCGTGTGTGGGGCGTGGGCGTCCAGGAGTGGGTCCCAGACCAGAACTACGGACGCTAGCGAGGCGTAGAGCGCGTCAAGGGCCGGTACTGGTGACCAGTCCGCCGGAAGTGTCGTCAAGACTGGTGCCAACCACAGCTGTCGTAGTGATGACAGGTATCTGGAACACATGTACACACTAACATGTACACTCTAGCACATGCACACTCTTGCACATATACACTCTAACACATGTACAATCTAACACATGTACACATTAACACATATACACTAGAGACTACATTGTAGGTACAATTCAGTCCGGAGAACATAAAGTAGTCATTGGAGTGATGTATAACCCACCACAGAACTGCAGGAGGCCAAGAGAGGAGTACGAAGAAAACAACAGGGTGATGGTGGACACACTGGCTGAGGTGGCAAGAAGAGCTCACTCGAGCAGAGCAAAGTTACTGGTAATGGGCGATTTCAACCACAGGGAGATCGACTGGGAAAACCTGGAGCCACATGGGGGTCCCGAAACATGGAGAGCCAAGATGATGGATGTGGTACTTGAAAACCTCATGCATCAACATGTCAGGGACACAACCAGAGAGAGAGGGGAGGATGAGCCAGCAAGACTGGATCTTGTGTTCACCCTGAGCAGTTCAGACATTGAGGACATCACTTATGAGAGGCCCCTTGGAGCTAGCGATCATGTGGTTCTGAGTTTTGACTATATAGTAGAGTTACAAGTGGAGAAGGTAACAGGAACTGAAGGGGACAGGCCAAAATATAAAAGGGGGGACTACACAGGTATGAGAAACTTCCTGCAGGAGGTTCAGTGGGACAGAGAAATGGTAGGAAAATCAGTAAACGAGATGATGGAATATGTGGCAACAAAGTGCAAGGAGGCAGAGGAAAGTTTTGTTCCCAAGGGAAACGGAAATAATAGGAAGACCAAAACGAGTCCTTGGTTTACCCGAAGGTGTAGGGAGGCAAAAACTAAGTGCAACAGAGAATGGAAAAGGTACAGGAGGCATAGGACCCAGGAAAACAAGGAGATTAGTAGAAGAGCCAGAAACGAGTATGCACAGATAAGGAGGGAGGCCCAGCGACAGTATGAAAACGACATAGCATCGAAAGTCAAATCTGACCCGAAACTGCTGTATAGCCACATTAGGAGGAAGACAACAGTCAAGGACCAGGTGATAAGGCTGAGGAAAGAAGGTGGAGAACTCACAAGAAACGATCAAGAGGTATGTGAGGAGCTAAACAAGAGATTTAAGGAAGTATTTACAGTAGAGACAGGAAGGACTCTGGGGGGACAGACCAGACGGGGACACCAGCAAGGAATACACCAACAAGTGTTGGACGACATACATACAGATGAGGAGGAGGTGAAGAAACTGCTAAGGGACATCGATACCTCAAAGGCAATGGGACCAGACAACATCTCCCCGTGGGTCCTTAGAGAGGGAGCAGATATGTTGTGCGTGCCACTTACCACAATCTTCAACACATCCCTGGAAACTGGGCAACTACCTGAGGTATGGAAGACGGCAAATGTAGTTCCCATTTTTAAAAAAGGAGACAGAAAAGAGGCACTAAACTATAGACCTGTGTCATTGACGTGTATAGTATGCAAAATTATGGAGAAGATTATCAGGAGGAGAGTGGTGGAGCACCTGGAACGGAACAGGAGTATAAATGCCAACCAGCACGGATTCACGGAAGGCAAATCCTGTGTCACAAACCTTCTGGAGTTTTATGATAAAATAACAGAAGTAAGACAAGAGAGAGAGGGGTGGGTTGATTGCATCTTCTTGGACTGCAAGAAGGCCTTTGACACAGTTCCTCACAAGAGATTAGTGCAGAAGCTAGAGCATCAGGCGCATATAACAGGAAGGGCACTGCAATGGATCAGAGAATACCTGACAGGGAGGCAACAACGAGTCATGGTACGTAATGATGTATCACAGTGGGCACCTGTGACGAGCGGGGTCCCACAGGGGTCGGTCCTAGGACCAGTGCTATTTTTGGTATATGTGAACGACATGACGGAAGGGTTAGACTCAGAAGTGTCCCTGTTTGCAGATGATGTGAAGTTAATGAGGAGAATTAAATCTGATGAGGACCAGGCAGGACTTCAAAGAGACCTGGACAGACTGGACACCTGGTCCAGCAAATGGCTTCTCGAATTTAATCCTGCCAAATGCAAAGTCATGAAGATGGGGGAGGGGCACAGAAGACCACAGACAGAGTATAGGCTAGGTGGCCAAAGACTGCAAACCTCACTCAAGGAGAAAGATCTTGGGGTGAGTATAACACCGAGCATGTCTCCGGAAGCACACATCAATCAGATAACTGCTGCAGCATATGGGCGCCTGGCAAACCTGAGAACAGCATTCCGATACTTTAGTAAGGAATCATTCAAGACACTGTACACCGTGTATGTCAGGCCCATACTGGAGTATGCAGCACCTGTTTGGAACCCGCACTTGATAAAGCACATCAAGAAACTAGAGAAAGTGCAAAGGTTTGCGACAAGGTTAGTTCCAGAGCTAAGGGGAATGTCCTATGAGGAAAGATTAAGGGAAATCGGCCTGACCACACTGGAGGACAGGAGGGTCAGGGGAGACATGATAACGACATATAAAATACTGCGTGGAATAGACAAGGTGGACAAGAACAGGATGTTCCAGGGAGGGGACACAGAAACAAGAGGCCACAATTGGAAGTTGAAGACACAAATGAGTCAGAGAGATAGTAGGAAGTATTTCTTCAGTCATAGAGTTGTAAGGCAGTGGAATAGCCTAGAAAATGACGTAGTGGAGGCAGGAACCATACACAGTTTTAAGACGAGGTTTGATAAAGCTCATGGAGCGGGGAGAGAGAGGGCCTAGTAGCAACCGGTGAAGAGGCGGGGCCAGGAGCTAGGACTCGACCCCTGCAACCACAAATAGGTGAGTACAAATAGGTGAGTACATGTTCACTCTAACACATGTTCAATCTAACACACGTAGACTCTAACACATGTACACTTTAACACATGCATAATATCTGAAACACATGTACACTCTAACACAAATACACTATCTGAAACATATGTACACTATCTGTAACAATTGTACAATATCTGAAACACATGTATACTATCTGAAACACATACCTGGAGTTTACCTGGAGAGAGTTCCGGGGGTACACTACTGTAACACTATATGAAATGCATGTACAATATTTGTAACAAATGTACATAATCTGTAACATATGTACATAATCTGTAACATATTTACACATGTATAGTATCTGAAACACATAGACACAACACATAGGCAACAAACACACAGTCACACACTACGAGAACTAGATACAACACCAACATGCGATCCCGAAGGGGAAGTCGTCGACTCAGGGGTACAGAGAAAAATGGGCCTGGAAAGGAAGAGTGGGTGGAGGAGCTATGTTAAAGGATGGAACAAGAGTGGGAAACCAAGCTAGATGAACTTACAGTGAGAATGGTGAAGAGGATGGAAGCAGAGAAGATGATGTGGGAGTGAGAATGGTGAAGAGGATGGAAGCAGAGAAGATGATGTGGGAGTGAGAATGGTGAAGAGGATGGAAGCAGAGAAGATGTGGGAGAAGAGAGCTGAAGCTGAGGAAGCCTGGATGCAGACCCTAGAAGCTGAAGTAAAAATGCCGAAGCAACATACAGGGCAAACGACCAGAAAAAACTTAGAACCTGGAGCAGGTACACCAACAAGAGAGGGGGGCTAAAGGAAAGGAAGGAAATAAGTCTTATGTTAAAACCATATCAGACCAGGAAATGTCGAAGAATGAAAGGGGCATGCTGTTGGGCACAGGGACTGCAGTTAGTTGGGGGGGTGCAGGTGGAGACAGTGAGAGGCCACCTGCAAAGGTCCATGTGGGCCTCAGGGAGATACAGGAGATAGTAAAGGAGACAATGGCTATGTATAAATGGGATCCTGCACTGCGGAGAAAAATGCAATGAGAAGAGGAGAGGTGAGTACATGCACATTATCTGTAGATCACGAGGCACCACAACACAACTCACCCATAATGGCTGGCTAAGTTTGATGCTCGCGCCCATATAGAAGTGTCTGTCATGTGGTGAGGTGGTACTGGTGTTGATGCCAGGGAGGGTAGCACACCCATGTGCTCCCACACCCACCACGCCCCCACACGTGACGTCACCACGCCCACAACCTTCACCCCCACCCGCTGGGCTAGTCCCAACACGCACATGTCGTGGAGGAATAGTGGAGTAACTACTAACTTGGCGTGGGACATAACGCGTCCCACCCACGCCTTGCTTGTCATCTCCTTACACGCCCATATTCTGGAGGCTACTACACGCCCATTCACCCACTCCACGCCCGCGTCCTCGCCTGGAGTCACGCCCACAGCCTCGCCCTTATGGTACATAGGATCGTCTTCAGCTGCAACAATCTGCAACACCTGGTTGATGAGGCAAGACACTTGTCAGTGTTGTCTGCAACACCTGGTTGATGAGGCAAGACACTTGTCAGTGTTGTCTGCAACACCTGGTTGATGAGGCAACACACTTGTCAGTGTTGTCTGCAACACCTGGTTGATGAGGCAACACACTTGTCAGTGTTGTCTGCAACACCTGGTTGATGAGGCAAGACACTTGTCAGTGTTGTCTGCAACACCTGGTTGATGAGGCAACACACTTGTCAGTGTTGTCTGCAACACCTGGTTGATGAGGCAAGACACTTGTCAGTGTTGTCTGCAACACCTGGTTGATGAGGCAACACACTTGTCAGTGTTGTCTGCAACACCTGGTTGATGAGGCAACACACTTGTCAGTGTTGTCTGCAATATCTTTCACATTATAATTGTAAATAATTATATTATTATTATTATTATTATTATTATTATTATTATTATTATTATTATTATTATTATTATTAACTTTGATGGTAGTAGTAGAAGTAGTAGTAGTTAAAGCAGCAGTAGTAGTAGTAGTAGTAGTATTAGTAGTAGTAGTTGTAGCAGTAGTAGTAGTAGTGGTAGTAGTTGTAGCAGAAGCAGTAATAGTAGTAGTAGTACTAGTAGTACTATTACTACTATTGCTACTACTGCTACTACTACTGCTACTACTACTTAGTAGCAGTAGCAGTAGTAGCAATAGTAGCAATAGTAGGAATAGTAGTAGTAGTAGTAGCAGTAGTAGTAGCAGCAGTAGTAGCAATGGTGGTGGTAGTAGCAGCAGTATTAGTAGCAGTAGTAGTAGCAGTAGTAGTAGTAGTGGTAGTAGTTGTAGCATAAGCAGTAATAGTAGTAGTAGTACTAGTAGTACTATTACTACTATTGCTACTACTGCTACTACTACTGCTACTACTACTTAGTAGCAGTAGTAGCAATAGTAGCAATAGTAGTAGGAATAGTAGTAGTAGTAGTAGTAGCAGTAGTAGTAGCAGCAGTAGTAGCAATGGTGGTGGTAGTAGCAGCAGTATTAGTAGTAGTAGTAGTAGCAGTAGTAGTAGCAGTAGTAGTAGCAGTAGCAGTAATAGTAATAGTAGTAGTAGAAGTCGCAGTAGCAGTAGTAATTATAACAGCAGTAGTATAGGGGGACATTTTTTAAAGTTCAGTAATTTCGATATTATTATTATTATTACTATTATTATTATTATTATTAAGTAAGGGGTTTGTGGGGTTGAGAGAGACTAATGAGGTTTGATCGACACTTTAACACTGCTAGTAAGTATTAACACCATTGTAATAGCAATGGTGACACTAGTGACACTAGCAGCTGTCGTACCTACCACTACTTCTAATTGTAGTAGTAGTAGTACTAGTAGTACCTCACTGATGGGACAAGAACCATTATCCTATTGATGGGACAAGAACCATCACCCCATTGATGGGGCAAGAACCATCATCCCATTGATGGGGCAAGAACCATTATCCAATTGATGGAGCAAGAACCATCACCCCATTGATGGGGCAAGAACCATCATCCCATTGATGGAGCAAGAACCATCACCCCATTGATGGGGCAAGAACCATCACCCCATTGATGGGGCAAGAACCATCACCCATTGATGGGGCAAGAACCATCACCCCATTGATGGGGCAAGAACCATCATCCCATTGATGGGGCAAGAACCATCATCCCATTGATGGGGCAAGAACCATCACCCCATTGATGGGGCAAGAACCATCACCCCATTGATGGGGCAAGAACCATCACCCCATTGATGGGGCAAGAACCATCACCCCATTGATGGGGCAAGAACCATCACCCCATTGATGGGGCAAGAACCATCATCCCATTGATGGGTCAAGAACCATCACCCATTGATGGGGCAAAAACCATCACCCCATTGATGGAACAAGAACCGTGAAAATTTTAACACGCAAATCTGCGACTGAATAAAATATAACAGAAATCGATTTACATATTTAAACAAATATTAGCACTTACTCTGAGTCCAGGACTATATAAACTTGATTATATATTTTTTTCATCATGTTGACAAATCAGTTCACTGATACCTGAAGTGTTGCTCTCTACTAGACATAGTTTTGAGTTGGGAACAAAGGTATGAGCACTGCCGTAGGCCTATTGGCCCATGACTTGTCAGTAAAGTACTGCCTTTATTGCTGTATATGTTAGTTGAAGCATAATTTGATAATTTGGATAATCTCTGATATATAAAACACATTTTCCTTCAGTTTTTTCACTATTCCTCAACAATATAAGTGAGAGTTCGCTAGATACTTGGATTTGTCTAACCACAGTGAACCTTGAAGCTGATATGAAGTACGTCTTTCACTGGGCGAGCCTCAGATAACAATATGATGTTCACTGAGGACAAATTTCAATTGCTTCACTGTGGAACAACTGGGAAAATATTGAATGTGAGTACAAAAAAAATTAGAATCATTCAATAAAGCGGAAGTTTAATATGGGACACTTGTGAATGACAATATCAGAGAAACTCACATTCAAGAATAACAATAATGTTATTATAGCATTATACTGCATTTGTGTCTTTATTTATTTTCTCTGTATTTTATACCATTTCTCCCCATAACTAACACAGAGAAGATAACTGACTGGATAACTAAAACATTAAAAATAGAGTATCACAAGCCAGCCAGTGATGATCATCTTTAAGTCACTTGTTCTCTCTCTCTCTCTCTCTCTAGGCTGGATTATTGCTGTACACTGATGGTCACCTTCAAGGCAGGAGAGATGTAAAGCTGTAAAACGTACAAAGAACCTTCAGTGCTTGTATAAATTCCGTCAAGGATCTGAGCTACTCAGAACACTTGAAGTTCCGTCATTAAGACTGGTGGACTGAACAACCCACTGGTTGGCTAAGCATCTGCTCAGTGAAGATGCCCAGGTGTTACACACTTGTCTTATTCACGTTGTTGGCAGTTTTATGTATCATTAATATACAGCAGCTGTAATGACAGAACTACGCAGATATCACAATGTCCACAACCCTCCTCCTGGGTGAAGGCACTGTACTTCCCACCTCCAGGATTCAAGTTCGGCTAATTGGTTTCCCTGAATTTTTTCATAATTGTTTCCATGTTTACATTGTACCAGCATGTCAAACCATAAAAGCCATTTGTCTCCACCCTACTCTAACACAGACACGCCTATTGCATGCTCAAGCCCCTAATACTCAGCTCCTAGTACCCGCTCCCTCTAACCTTTCTTTGGTGACTTCTACCAACCCCTCCTTCCTTCCAGCCCACATTTATACACCTTCTTGGTCATTTTCTTTTTCTCCAACCTCTCAAAATGCCTAAATTACCTCAAGAATCTTTCCTCAGATCTTTGAACTATGCCTTTGGTAACCCCCGCACAGATTTCTAATTTCTAAGTCGTGAATTCTTTACATAAGTCACACCACACATTACATCTCCACCGCCTTAAGCTTCCTTCTCACTACAACATTTAAAGCTCGTACCTCACACCCATATAAAAGTGCAGGTACCACTATACTCGGGTACATTTTCCTTTTTGAATCCATAGATAAATCTTCACAGATGACTCAACACACAACCTAATATGTTTTTCGCTCGTATATTCTATGAGTCACTCGTGGCGACATGTCTACTCCAAATATCTGAATAAAATTATTTCTCCCATACTCTTTCCCTCAAATCTGGTGTACAATCTTTCAATGCCAAGTCTTTCTGTTACTCTCATTACCCTCCTCTTTTCTATGTTCACCATTATTTTCTTTCTTTTAAATAGCCTCCCAGATTCCTGCACCAACCTTCTACAGCTTCTCCTCATAATCTTCCAAAAACACTGTGTCATCGACAAAGAACAACTGTTACAATTTCCTCCAGCACACTAGCGTTCACCTCCTTTACAACTCCCATTTATAAATATATTAAACAACCATGGTGACTTCAACCATGTTAGGTACAAGAACACAAGTGCAACTAATGTGACATTTTACTGTGGCAACGTTTCGCTCTCCAGGAGCTTTATTAAGCCGTAGCAGCTTGAAAAAGCACTTATGTTCTTTTACCTAATACATTGTTGGTAATTCTTCCAACATTATTACAACTTCCTCCATCCCCTTCTAAGGCCTAATTTTATTGGAAAATAGTTTTACATATCCTAACCTGAGCCTCACTATCAACATACTTATTATAACTTTTAGTAATCTACCACTGTTAAAATATTTGTTTTCCAATCCACCTTTCTTATGCCTTTTATAAATGCACAAATAAAACAGAAAGTTCCTTACCTTAATATACTGTAAGTACTGGTCACTTATATGCCTCATTATTATTATTATAATAAAAAAGAAGCGCTAAGCCACAAGGGCTATACAGCGTTATATGCCTCAGTGTAAACCCATAGTCTGGTATAAACCTTGGTAATAAATACCGACAAGTTGGTTTAGAAAGACACGTAAGCAAACACTATGACATATTTATTAGAAAACGTTTCGGTCCTGGGACCTTGATCACTTCTAACATACAGAGGTAGAAAGGCATTATATATATAGGTGGTGAGTGAGGTGTGACGCACGTGACCTGAGGAATGTCATAAGAACATAAGAATGGAGGAACACTGTAGAAGGCCTACTGGCCCTTATCAAAACAACCTCTGCCTATGATGAGGACGGGTAGACGATGAAATCATGTGACTCCTGTGTTGTTGGGTTGGTGCTGCTTAAGTATCATATATGCCAATGCGATTATCAAAGACCTCACTACATCTATCAAAGACCTCACTACGAAACGCAGCCCCACACCTCTAACTTCTACAGCAGGCGTCCACACTATCCCCTGTGGGTTCTGTCCCAAGAAATATGTAGGCGAGACAGGCAGAGATCTTGCAGTCCGCTTGAATGAGCATCGAAATGCCTCTAACAGAGACGATGTAAGGTACGCCTGTGTCCTCCACAGAGACTCCACGGGACATTTGATGAACTGGAATGAGGCACAACTCGTTCTCACCGAACCAGACCTTAGACGCCGACGGTGCCTAGAGTTTTTAAGTTTAATATGTTTATTATGCACCCCATACCCATCCTGTGGGCGGTAGTCAAAAGATTACAGAGGTACATAATGGGTCCAGGGACTGGGCCTCAAAGTTTTGATAGCTGAGCAAGTTACAGAGGTAATGAATTCACAATTTACAAAGGTAATGAACTCACAATTTACAAAGGTAATGAACTCCAGGTAGGTCTAGTCACAATCATGACAAGTTACAAAGGTATTTACAGATTACAGAGGTACACAATGGGTCCAGGGACCGGGCTCCAAAGTTTTGATGGCTGAACTAGGTACAAGGTAATGAACTCACAAGTTACAAAGGTAATGAACTCACAAGTTACAAAGGTAATGAATACTGTAAGAATGGTTACTTACGTTTATACATGGCTGCAATCATGAACAAATTTTAGAGTAATGAGCAATTCACACTTCCACACCCGGTCACAACTGTAGTGAGTTATTGGTGCAAATGTTGATTGCTGAGTCTCTCTCTCTCTCTCTCACACACACACACATACAAATTCATACACACACACACATAAACACACACACACACACACACACACACACACACACACACACACACACACATACACACACACACACACACACACACACACACACACACACACACACACACACACAAACTCATACACACACACGCACACACTCATACTCGCCGTCACCGACACTATAGAACGCAACACTGGAAACTACAAAATTTCAAAAACATTGGCATATATGATACTTAAGCAGCACCAACCCAACAACACAGGAGTCACATGATTTCATCGTCTACCCGTCCTCATCATAGGCAGAGGTTGTTTTGATAAGGACCTGCCTCGCATGGGCCAGAAGGCCTTCTACAGTGTTCCTCCATTCTTATGTTCTTATGACATTCCTCAGGTCACGTGCGTCACACCTCACTCACCGCCTATATATATAATGCCTTTCTACCTCTATATGTTAGAAGTGATCAAGGTCCCAGGACCGAAACGTTTTCTAATAAATGTCATAGTGTTTCCTTACGTGTCTTTCTAAACCAAACCCATAGTCTACACATTCCATACACATTTCACATTCTCGTTCTTACTATCTTGCTCATATCTCTACCCTTTCAAATATAATTGTAAAATACAGTGTACTCGGTATACTCAAGATAGATTATTCCAATATAATTCTTGCACTCTCCCTTTTTCCATTATACAAAGAAACCATTCATGTTCTCTGCTTTCCCTTATTTCGCTTTGTTTCCAGATCTGTATGGATATCACAGTGCAAATGACCTACTAAAACATCTATATTTGCATATACATTTAAATTTATATGTATGAATAAAAATTTGCATAGTTTTAACATAGTACATCACATTCACCTTGACTCCCGGAGGGAAGATCTCATCTCTGTGAGGAGAACCGTAGACGATGGCTGCAACACTGTGGCCCTGACTGTTGAGTAGAGAGGCAATTTGTGCTACTACCACCAGGTCCTCTCCTCCCCCCAGGGCCACCACAACCACGTCTGAGACTTCCTCAGGGCCCTCCGAGGATCTGTCATCGCCTGGGACTACAATAGGGTCTTCCGAAGAGCTGGAACCGTCGTCTGGGATAAATTCAGGGTTGCTGGAAGCTTTGTCAGTGACGTCTTCAGTGTTTCCAGGGCTTATAGCGATGTCTTCAGGTTCTTCAGCCACCTCTTTGGGGCCCTCAGAAACAACCTCTGTATCTTCGCTTTCCATATTAGAATATTTAGAAGCATCGTCGTGGGTCGGAATGATAACATCAGGGCCTTCAGGAAAGCTGGTGTCTATTTTATCATGTTCAAATCCCTTAGAAGCGATTTCAGGATTCTCATTTATGTCATGTTCATCTTTTACAATTTCAGGGCCAGTTGACACAATTTTAGGATCTTCAAGAGGTTCTGAGTGAGATTCAGGAAGACCCCCAGGACTTTCAGGGCTGAGATTCCAAGGCTGATCCAAGGAGTCCTTGTACACCTGAAAAAAAGAATTTAGTAATTTCAATATGTTTTAACATATGTTTACATATGTACTGTCTCTTTCTCTTTCTTATTCGACACCGTCAGACCTCCCACAACTTATTCATGATAATTAAAAAAAATAAAACCAATCAATCAATATTCACGTTTTTAATTTTAAAAATATAAATGTAATTATAAATCGTTGTCTATGCAGTATTTACACGGGAAAGAATAACTGATCAAGAGTACTCCAAGGCAATTCTTTGTTATTCAGTATATCTGATGGGGGGGCCTTTATTTGAAGCCCTGATGGGGACCTCTTAGGTAATTTTGAATTCGAATCTTGTTTTAGGTAACCCTGAATTCGTATCTAGTTTTAGCTAACCCTGAGGTCCTATCTTTTTTTTCAGGTAACCCGAAGTCGTATCTTGTTTAGGTAGCCCTGAAGGGGGGTATATTCATTAGGTATCCCTGAATGAATACCTTTAAGTGGCAACTAGAATTATTTTTCCTCCAAGGCTTTTCTTTCATAGACTGAGACTGCCTTGTTCAGTAACTTCAAGTTCCATCAAAGACTGAGACTGCCTCGTTCAGTAACTTCAAGTTCCATCAAAGACTGAGACTGCCTCATTCAGTAACTTCAAGTTCCATCAAAGACTGAGACTGCCTCATTCAGTAACTTCAAGTTCCATCAAAGACTGAGACTGCCTCATTCAGTAACTGCAAGTTCCATCGAAGACTGAGACTGCCTCATTCAGTAACTGCAAGTTCCATCAAAGACTGAGACTGCCTCATTCAGTAACTTCAAGTTCCATCAAAGACTGAGACTGCCTCATTCAGTAACTGCAAGTTCCATCAAAGACTGAGACTGCCTCATTCAGTAACTGCAAGTTCCATCGAAGACTGAGACTGCCTCATTCAGTAACTGCAAGTTCCATCGAAGACTGAGACTGCCTCATGCAGTGCTGTTACCTTCAACAAGAGAGTGATTCATGCAACTCCTGTCATATGCAGAGTAACTTCCACAAATCATTCACTTCAACCAGTACATGTACTAGGTATACAGACCATAGCTGACATCAATGACATACTACTATATAGAAAGTCCCTTATTATGCTGAGCATTTCCCGCAGATTAGGTCAGTTTTGTCCCAGGATGCGACCCACACTAGTCCACTAACTCCCAGGTACCCATTTTACTGATGGATGAACATAGACAACTGGTGTAAAGAAACACGCCCAATGTTTCTACCCTCGCTGGGAATCGAGCCCAGACCCTCGCCGTGTGAAGCGAGAGCCTTAGCCACCAGGCCACGGGTCTTGGTGGCTTTTCAATGCCAATTTAGAGGAAAGTTGGCATCATTACTGAGGTGTGTGGCTACTAGTCTGACATCTTTAGTTTGAAAATGGGTAGTTTTTGCTGATAAAATATCATAATTATGGGGGAGCGCTAAACCCGTAGGGATTATACAGCGCCTGTGAGGGGGATGGAAGGTATTCAGGCTCAATTCAGGGAACTGGAGCACAGATCCAATTCCCAAGATCAAGAGCCCCTCACCAGCATCAAGACACCTCCCTTGAGGGGTTTGCACGTAAAAAAAACTTGATTATAAGCTGTTATCAGCGTTATATATAACATAACACAACAATACACTATAAGTACACTATGTGTACATATAAATCTGCTAAATTACTAACACAGTAGGCGTGGAATTGTTGAATTCTGAGCAGTAAGTGGGGAATGCCTCTTCATATCAGGTTTTATGTCCTCTTGGAGAGTTGAAGTGTCCTTCATGGATGACGATGTTATGCTAGTTCTAGTATTGTCAGTAATGAAGGACACGGCACTGTGGCTTACATCTGTCTGTGTCAGATATGAGTATGTGTAACAGGATGGGAGCGAGTACCTGGAGAAGGCTTCGGGGATCAACGCCCCCGCGGACTGGTCTGTGACCAGGACTCATGGTGGATCAGAGCCTGATCAACCAGCCTGTTACTGCTGCCTACTGACGTATGAAGACAGCCAGGGGTTTATTGGTAATCCTCCTTATGTATGCTTTGAGGTAGTTAAACAGCCCTGGGCCCCAGACACTTACTGTGTTGTCTCTCAGTGTACTCGTGGCGGCCATGCAAAGTGTTGATGGAGTCACGTTTGGCAGATGAAGTGATTTTTAATCGCTCCCAGTGTTCCAGAAGGTACAGTACACGACCTATTGTTCCACAAGGTACAGTACTCGTCCTATTGTTCCACAACGTACAGAACTCGTCCTATTGTTCCACAAGGTAGAGTACTCGCTTCCAGTGTTCCACCAGGTACAGTACTCGCTCCCAGTGTTCCACAAGATACAGTACTCGCTCCCAGTCTTCCACAAGGTTTAGAACTCGCCCCAAGTGTTCCACAAAGTAGAGTACTCGCTCACAGTGTTCCACAAGGTAAAGTACTCCTTCCCAGTGTTCCACAAGGTACAGTACTCGCCTCCAGTGTTCCACAAGGTACAGTACTCGCTTCCAGTGTTCTACAAGGTACAGTACTCGCTCCCAGTGTTTCACATGGTACAATACTCGCTATCAGTGTTCCACAAGGTACAGTACTCGCTCCCAGTGTTCCACAAGGTACAGTACTAGCTCCCAGTGTTCCGCAAGGTACAGTATTTGCTCCGAGTGTTACATAAGGTACAGTACTCGTCCTGTTGTTCCGCAAGGTACGGTACTAGTCCTATTTTTCCACAAGGTACAGTAGTCGCTCCCAGTGTTCCACAAGGTACAGTACTCGCTCCCAGTGTTCCACAAGATGCAGTGCTTGCTCCCAGTGTTCCAAAGGGTACAGTACTCGCTCCCAGTGTTCCACAAGGTACAGTACTCGCTCCCAGTGTCCTGCAAGGTACAGTACTCGCTATCAGTGTTCCAGAATGTACAGTACACGTCCTATTGTTCCACAAGGTACAGTACTCGCTCCCAGTGTTCCACAAGGTACAGTAGTCGGTCCCAGTGTCCTGCAAGGTACAGTACTCGGTCCCAGTGATCCATAAGGTACAGTACTCGTCCTACTTTTCCAATAGGCATAGTACTCTCTCCCAGTGTTTCGCAAGGTACAGTGCTTGCTCCCAGTGTTCCACAAGGTACAGTACTCGCTCCCAGTGTTCCACAAAGTACAGTACTCGCTCATAGTGTTCCACAAGGTACAGTACTCGCTCCCAGTGTTCCACAAGGTACAATACTCGCTCCCAATGTTCCACAAGGTACAGTACTCACTCCCTGTGTTCCAAAATGTAAAGTACTTGCTCCTAGTGTTCCACAAGGTACAATACTCGCTCCCAATGTTTCACAAGGTACAGTGCTCGCTCCCAGTGTTCCACAAGGTACAGTACTCGCTCATAGTGTTCCACAACGTACAGTACTCGCTCCCAGTGTTCCACGAGATAGAGTAGTCGCTCCCAGAGTTCCACAAGTTACAGTACTCGCTCCCAGTGTTCCACAAGGTGCAGTACTCGCTCCCAGTGTTCCACAAGGTACAGTACTCGCTTGCAGTGTTCCACAAGGTACAGTACTCGCTCCCAGTATTCCTCAAGGTACAGTACTCGCTCCTAGTGTTCCACAAGGTACAGTACTCGCTCCCAGTGTTCCACGAGAGAGAGTAGTCGCTCCCAGTGTTCCACAAGGTACAGTACTCGCTCCCAGTGTTCCACAAGGTGCAGTACTCGCTCCCAGTGTTCCACAAGATACAGTACTCGCTTGCAGTGTTCTACAAGGTACAGTACTCGCTCCCAGTATTCCTCAAGGTACAGCACTCGCTCCCAGTGTTCCACAAGGTACAGTACTCTCTCCCAGTGTTCTACAAGGTACAGTACTCGCACCCAGTGTTCCACAAGCTACAGTACTCGCTCCCAGTGTTCCACAAGGTACAGTACTCGCCTCCAGTGCCTCAGAAGGTACAGCACTCGCTCCCAGTGTTCCACAAGGTGCAGTACTGGCTCCCAGTGTTCCACAAGGTACAGTAGTCGCTCCCAATGTTCCACAAGGCACAGTACTCGCCCCCAGTGTTCCACAAGGTAGAGTACTCGCTCAGTGTGCTCCACAAGGTATGGTACTAGCCCACAGTGTTCTACAAGCTACAGTACTCGCTTCCAGTGTTCCACAAGGTACAGTACTCGCTCCCAGTGTTCCACAAGGTAGAGTACCTGCTCACCGTGTTCCGCAAGGTACAGTACTCCCTCCCAGTTTTCCACAAGGTACAATACTCGCCCCCAGTGTTCCACAAGGTGCAGTACTCTTTCCCAGTGTTCCACAAGGTACTGTACTCGCTCCCAGTGTTTCACATTGTACAGTACTCGCTCCCAGTGTTCCACAAAGTACAGTGCTTGCTCCCAGTGTTACACAAGGTACAGTACACGCCTTATTGTTACACAAGGTACAATTCTCGTCCTATTGTTCCACAAGGTACAGTAGTCCCTCTCAGTGTTTCGCAAGGTACAGTACTCGCTCCCAGTGTTCCACAAGGTACAGTACTTAGTCCCAGTGTTCCACAAGGTACAGTACTCGCTCCCAGTGTTCCACAAGGTGCAGTACTCGCTCCCAGGGTTCCACAAGGTACAGTACTCGCTTGCAGTGTTCCACAAGGTACACTACTCGCTCCCAGTGTTGCACAAGGTACAGTACTCGCCTCCAGTGTTCCACAAGGTACAGTACTCGCTCCCAGTGTTCCACAAGCTACAGTACTCGCTCCCAGTGTTCCACAAGGTACAGTACTCGCTCCCAGTGTTCGACAAGGTACAGTACTTGGTC
Organism: Cherax quadricarinatus; assembly: GCF_038502225.1. Taxonomy (NCBI): domain Eukaryota; kingdom Metazoa; phylum Arthropoda; class Malacostraca; order Decapoda; family Parastacidae; genus Cherax; species Cherax quadricarinatus. The sequence continues at coordinate 282,919 of NW_027195055.1, forward strand.
CCAGTGTTCCATAAGGTACAGTACTCGCTCTCAGTGTTCCACAAGGTGCAGTACTCGCTCCCAGTGTTCCACAAATTACAGTACTCGCTTGCAGTGTTCCACAAGGTACACTACTCGCTCCCAGTGTTCCACAAGGTACAGTACTCGCTCCCAGTGTTCCACAAGGTACAGTACTCGCCTCCAGTGCCTCACAACGTACACTACTTGCTCCCAGTGTTCCACAAGGTGTAGTACTCGCTCCCAGTGTTCCACAAGTTATAGTAGTCACTCCCAGTGTTCCACAAGGTACAGTACTCGCACCCAGTGTTCCACAAGGTAGAGTACTCTCTCCCAGTGTTCCACGAGGTACATTACTCGCCCCCAGTGTTCCACAAGGTAGAGTACTTGCTGACAGTGTTCCACAAGGTACAGTACTCGCTCCCAGTGTTCCACGAGGTACATTACTCGCCCCCAGTGTTCCACAAGGTAGAGTACTTGCTGACAGTGTTCCACAAGGTACAGTACTCGCTCCCAGTGTTCCACAATGTACAGTACTCGCTCCCAGTGTTACACAAGGTACAGTACTCGCTCCCAGTGTTCCGCAAGGTATAGAATTCGCTCCGGGTGTTCCACAAGGTACAGTGCTCGTCCTATTGTTCCACAAAATACGGTACTCGTCCTATTGTTTCACAAGGTACAGTACTCGCTCCCAGTGTTCCACCAGGTACAGTACTAGCTCCCAGTCTTCCAGAAGGTACAGTACTCGCTCCCAGTCTTCCACAAGGTTTAGTACTCGCCCCAAGTGTTCCACAAAGTAGAGTACTCGCTCACACTGTTCCACAAGGTAAAGTACTCCTTCTCAGTGTTCCACAAGGTGCAGTACTCGCCCCCAGTGTTCCACAAGGCACAGTACTCGCTTCCAGTGTTCCACAAAGTACAGTACTCGCTCCCAGTGTTCCACAAGGTACAGTACTCGCTCCCAGCGATCCACAATGTACAGTACTCGCTCCCATTGTTCCACAAGGTACAGTACTCGCCTGCAGTGCCTCACAAGGTACAGTACTCGCTGCCAGTGTTCCACGAGATGTAGTACTCGCTCCCAGTGTTCCACAAGGTATAGTAGTCACTCCCAGTGTTCCACAAGGTACAGTCCTCGCACCCAGTGTTCCACAAGGTAGAGTACTCGCTCACAGTGTTCCACAAGGTATGGTACTCGCCCACAGTGTTCCACAAGGTACAGTACTCTCTCCCAATGTTCCACAAGGTACAGTACTCGCTCCCAGTGTTCCACAAGGTGCAGTACTCTCCCCCAGTGTTCCACAAGGTAGAATACTTGCTCACAGTGTTCCACAAGGTACAGTACTCCCTCCCAGTGTTCCACAAGGTACAGTACTCGCCCCTAGTGTTCCACAAGGTGCAGTACTCGCTCCCAGTGTTCCACATTGTACAGTACTCGCTCCTAGTGTTCCGCAAAGTACAGTACTCGCTCCCAGTGTTACAGAAGGTACAGTACTCGTCCTATTGTTCCACAAGGTACGGTCCTCGTCCTATTGTTCCACAAGGTACTGTACTCGCTCCCAGTGTTCCGCAAGATACAGTACTCGCTCCCAGTGTTCCACAAGGTACAATACTCTCCCCCAATGTTCCACAAGGTACAGTACTCGCTCCTTGTGTTCGAGAAGGTAAAGTACTTGCTCCCAGTGTTCCACAAGGTGCAATACTCGCTCCCAAGATTCCACAAGGTACAGTACTCAGTCCCAGTGTTCCACAAGGTACAGTACACGCTCCTAGTGTTCCACAACGTACAGTACTCGCTCCCAGTGTTTCGCAAGGTTCAGTACACTGAGTGTTCCACAAAGTACAGTACTTGCTCCCAGTGGTCCACAAGGTAAAGTACTCGTCCTAGTGTTCCACAAGGTACAGTACTCGCTCCCAGTGTTCCACAAGGTACTGTACTCGTCCTAGTGTTTCACAAGGTACCCTGGAGAGTTTACTCGTCTTTGTGTTCTGCAAGGTACAGTACTCGTCCTATTGTTCCTCAAGGTACAGTACCCGCTCCGATTATTCCACAAGGTACAGTACTCGCTCCCAGTTTTCCACAAGGTACAGTACTTGCTCCCAGTGTTCCACAACGTAGAGAACTCGCTCCCCGTATTCCACAAGGTACAATACTCGCTCCAGTGTTCCTTAAGGTACAGTACTCGCTCCCAGTGTTCCGCAAGGTACTTTACTTGCTACCAGTGTTCCATAACGAACAGAACTCGCTCCCAGTATTCCACCAGGTTCCGTACTCGCTGGCAATGTTTCACAAGGTCCATTACTCGCTCCCAGTGTTGCACAAGGTGCGGTTCTCGCTCCCAGTGTTCTTCAATGTGCATTACTCGATCCCAGTGTTCAAGTACATTACTCGCTCCAATGTTCTACAAGGTACAATACTCGCTTCCAGTGTTTCAGAAGGTTGAGAACTCGCGCTCAGGGTTCCACAACTACAGTACTCGTTCCAAATATTCCACAGGTACAGTTCTTGCTCCCAGTGTTCCATAAAGTACTCTTGGGACTCTTTGCAGAACTGCATGCACTGGGAATCGCCGACTCTGCAATATGCCTCTTCAGTGGTTACCTTGAAGGTAGATCTCTCAGTGTAGTTCCCAACGGGACAGAGTCAGCAAGACACTCTACTGGTGCAAGTGTTTCACAAGGGAGTGTGCCTGGGCCATCGTTATGGAATGTCTACTTCAGTGATTTTCTTCATCGCAACAGTGTCCTATGCATATGCAGACGACCGTACTCTGATATTTAATTATCCAAAAAAGGAAATACCAGCTGCACTAAGTTACATCAATTACCAGCATATGGCTCTATCAGCTTGGTGACAACGACGCAGGTCACATTTGCTCCGAGAAAACACAAATGATGGTAGTCTCTAGGTACCTTGATGGTAATGCTGGAACAGTGTTAAGTATCAATGGGAGGGTGTTAGTACCCGGGGATGAAGTTGATATCCTTGTGGTGAAATTTGACTTCAGATTGACCACGAAGAACCAAGTTGTAAATCTTACAAAACAGCCAGGAAGCTTACAACACTTAAATGTATATCGTATCTATTCAGCAGTAGAGGTTGCAAGATTCTGTATGAGGCACTAGTACACCCACACCTTGAGAATACTCCACTTTCTTGGTTTGTCTGCCCCTTCGCCTCATCTGTTACTTCCTTACAGAATAGAGAACAGAGCAAGACGACTCATCTCTCGCCTCAACCCAGCCTGTAGTGTTGTCAAGGTACCACACTTGGCTCCACTCTGAAGACTGTGAAAAGTGAGCTTTTACACAACAAGACGAGCAGCAAACAGCAACTACACTCTGACTTTACCCTTCTCCAGAACATCACTTCATCTGAGATCATTTATTCCTAGGATGATTCGAGTCTGGAACATGTTTGTACAGCATAATGACATCAACGAAATAAAGTCAGCTGTCCAAATGAAATCACTGGACCACAGATGGCGAGTAAATAAATGCAGAATCACTTAATCAAACCCATTAAAACCATCGTGTAAAAAAGTACTAACCTTGGCATCAACCAGCTGCAGCATGTAGGTACTCCACAAAATCACCATCAACAGTATTATCTTCATCACGTCATTCTTCACAGTGACTATCATGTCATTCTTCACCGTATCCATCACGTCACTCATCACAGTAACCATTACTTCTTTTCTAAAATATCACTTCACTTATTTTTCACTGTAAAACACTAAAATTTAAAGTTGATACGAAGGTACTTAATCTGGAGGTTACCACAGCCTTGCTGGCCAGACAGTAAGCTGTAATAACTTATATTTGTAGGCTGTTACAACCTACTTGTGTATGGAGACAAGTCTCGTCACAATCAATATATTACTAACTAAGACTGAGGGCAGTGTCTGGCTGGAAGTGGGCATAGGGTATGTAAGTCTTCCCCTTACTCCTCACTAAGACTGGGGCACTGGCTGGCTGGTAGTGGGCATAGGGTATGTAAGTCTTCCCCTCACTCCTCACTAAGACTGGGGCACTGGCTGGCTGGTAGTGGGCACGGGGTATGTAACAGTCTTCTCCTCACTCCACTGATTATCGTTCACTGTCTTAAAACTGTAAGTTACAACAACACATTGTAACGTCACCATCTTGTTGTTCCCTCATACAACAAACAACCTGAGTCACTTACAATATTAAACACAAACAATGTATCAAGTTGATGCTGCTAAAAACATTATTATTCTCTAATTGTTTTCAATATTGTCACAGGAATGTGCTAAAATATAATGAAAAATTTCGAGATATATATTAAAATCTCGTGTCTGCATTTGCCATTAAACAATTCTGGAGGTTCCACGTCTGTGTTTTTCACCTGGGACTAATGCACATTTTATTATCCAACATTTACATTATTAAAATAGATTTATATATGTATGGGAAATAAAATATTCATTATTTTACGATTTAAGATAAAAAATGATTTTGCTTTTTACCAAAAATAAATTACTGCCTAATTTAAAACTGTAATATAATACGTCACCAGAGGCCTATCATACGTCACCAGAGGCCTATAATACGTCACCAGAGGCCTATAATACGTCACCAGAGGCCTATAATACGTCACCAGAGGCATATCATACGTCACTAGAGGCCTATCATACGTCACAAGAGGCCTATCATACGTCACCAGAGGCCTATCATACGTCACCATATTATGAAGAACATTTGTTGTAGTAAGGTTGAAAATTAATGAAAAACTTAAGAAAATTATTGTAGATGATGTGAGTAAGTAACCCGCGGTGTGTGGCAACCCTCCCCCCCTGGCACCCGTGGTGTGTGGCAACCCTCCCCCCCTGGCACCCGTGGTGTGTGGCAACCCTCCCCCCCTGGCACCCGTGGTGTGTGGCAACCCTCCCCCCCTGGCACCCGTGGTGTGTGGCAACCCTCCCCCCCTGGCACCCGTGGTGTGTGGCAACCCTCCCCCCCCTGGCACCCGGGGTGTGTGGCAACCCTCCCCCCCCTGGCACCCGTGGTGTGTGGCAACCCTCCCCCCCCTGGCACCCGTGGTGTGTGGCAACCCTCCCCCCCTGGCACCCGTGGTGTGTGGCAACCCTCCCCCCCCTGGCACCCGTGGTGTGTGGCAACCCTCCCCCCCCTGGCACCCGTGGTGTGTGGCAACCCTCCCCCCCCTGGCACCCGTGGTGTGTGGCAACCCTCCCCCCCCTGGCACCCGTGGTGTGTGGCAACCCTCCCCCCCCTGGCACCCGTGGTGTGTGGCAACCCTCTCCCCCCTGGCACCCGTGGTGTGTGGCAACCCTCCCCCCCTGGCACCCGTGGTGTGTGGCAACCCACCCCCCCCGGGCACCCGTGGTGTGTGGCAACCCTCCCCCCCCTGGCACCCGTGGTGTGTGGCAACCCTCCCCCCCCTGGCACCCGTGGTGTGTGGCAACCCTCCCCCCCCTGGCACCCGTGGTGTGTGGCAACCCACCCCCCCTGGCACCCGTGGTGTGTGGCAACCCTCCCCCCCTGGCACCCCTGGTGTGTGGCAACCCTCCCCCCCTGGCACCCGTGGTGTGTGGCAACCCTCCCCCCCTGGCACCCGGGGTGTGTGGCAACCCTCCCCCCCTGGCACCCGCGGTGTGTGGCAACCCTCCCCCCCCTGGCACCCGTGGTGTGTGGCAACCCTCCCCCCCTGGCACCCGTGGTGTGTGGCAACCCTCCCCCCCCCTGGCACCCGTGGTGTGTGGCAACCCTCCCCCCCCTGGCACCCGTGGTGTGTGGCAACCCTGGCAACCCCCCCCCCCTGGCACCCGTGGTGTGTGGCAACCCTCCCCCCCCTGGCACCCGTGGTGTGTGGCAACCCTCCCCCCCTGGCACCCGTGGTGTGTGGCAACCCTCCCCCCCTGGCACCCGTGGTGTGTGGCAACCCTCCCCCCCTGGCACCCGGGGGGTGTGGCAACCCTCCCCCCCCTGGCACCCGTGGTGTGTGGCAACCCTCCCCCCCCTGGCACCCGTGGTGTGTGGCAACCCTCCCCCCCTGGCACCCGTGGTGTGTGGCAACCCTCCCCCCCTGGCACCCGTGGTGTGTGGCAACCCTCCCCCCCGGGCACCCGTGGTGTGTGGCAACCCTCCCCCCCTGGCACCCGTGGTGTGTGGCAACCCTCCCCCCCTGGCACCCGTGGTGTGTGGCAACCCTCCCCCCCTGGCACCCGTGGTGTGTGGCAACCCTCCCCCCCCTGGCACCCGTGGTGTGTGGCAACCCTCCCCCCCTGGCACCCGTGGTGTGTGGCAACCCTCCCCCCCTGGCACCCGTGGTGTGTGGCAACCCTCCCCCCCTGGCACCCGTGGTGTGTGGCAACCCTCCCCCCCCTGGCACCCGTGGTGTGTGGCAACCCTCCCCCCCCTGGCACCCGTGGTGTGTGGCAACCCTCCCCCCCCTGGCACCCGTGGTGTGTGGCAACCCTCCCCCCCCCTGGCACCCGTGGTGTGTGGCAACCCTCCCCCCCCTGGCACCCGTGGTGTGTGGCAACCCTCCCCCCCCTGGCACCCGTGGTGTGTGGCAACCCTCCCCCCCCTGGCACCCGTGGTGTGTGGCAACCCTCCCCCCCCCTGGCACCCGTGGTGTGTGGCAACCCTCCCCCCCCTGGCACCCGTGGTGTGTGGCAACCCTCCCCCCCCCTGGCACCCGTGGTGTGTGGCAACCCTCCCCCCCCTGGCACCCGTGGTGTGTGGCAACCCGCCCCCCCTGGCACCCGTGGTGTGTGGCAACCCTCCCCCCCCTGGCACCCGTGGTGTGTGGCAACCCTCCCCCCCTGGCACCCGTGGTGTGTGGCAACCCTCCCCCCCCGGCACCCGTGGTGTGTGGCAACCCTCCCCCCCCTGGCACCCGTGGTGTGTGGCAACCCTCCCCCCCCTGGCACCCGTGGTGTGTGGCAACCCTCCCCCCCTGGCACCCGTGGTGTGTGGCAACCCTCCCCCCCCTGGCACCCGTGGTGTGTGGCAACCCTCCCCCCCCTGGCACCCGTGGTGTGTGGCAACCCTCCCCCCCTGGCACCCGTGGTGTGTGGCAACCCTCCCCCCCCCCCCGTGGTGTGTGGCAACCCTCCCCCCCCTGGCACCCGTGGTGTGTGGCAACCCTCCCCCCCCTGGCACCCGTGGTGTGTGGCAACCCTCCCCCCCTGGCACCCGTGGTGTGTGGCAACCCTCCCCCCCCTGGCACCCGCGGTGTGTGGCAACCCTCCCCCCCCGGGCACCCGCGGTGTGTGGCAACCCTCCCCCCCTGGCACCCGTGGTGTGTGGCAACCCTCCCCCCCTGGCACCCGTGGTGTGTGGCAACCCTCCCCCCCCTGGCACCCGTGGTGTGTGGCAACCCTCCCCCCCCTGGCACCCGTGGTGTGTGGCAACCCTCCCCCCCTGGCACCCGTGGTGTGTGGCAACCCTCCCCCCCTGGCACCCGTGGTGTGTGGCAACCCTCCCCCCCTGGCACCCGTGGTGTGTGGCAACCCTCCCCCCCTGGCACCCGTGGTGTGTGGCAACCCTCCCCCCCTGGCACCCGTGGTGTGTGGCAACCCTCCCCCCCTGGCACCCGTGGTGTGTGGCAACCCTCCCCCCCTGGCACCCGTGGTGTGTGGCAACCCTCCCCCCCTGGCACCCGTGGTGGGTGGCAACCCTCCCCCCCCTGGCACCCGTGGTGTGTGGCAACCCTCCCCCCCTGGCACCCGTGGTGTGTGGCAACCCTCCCCCCCTGGCACCCGTGGTGTGTGGCAACCCTCCCCCCCTGGCACCCGTGGTGTGTGGCAACCCTCCCCCCCTGGCACCCGTGGTGTGTGGCAACCCTCCCCCCCTGGCACCCGTGGTGTGTGGCAACCCTCCCCCCCAGGCCCCCCCTGGCACCCGTGGTGTGTGGCAACCCTCCCCCCCTGGCACCCGTGGTGTGTGGCAACCCTCCCCCCCTGGCACCCGTGGTGTGTGGCAACCCTCCCCCCTGGCACCCGCGGTGTGTAGCAACCCTCCCCCCTGGCACCCGTGGTGTGTGGCAACCCTCCCCCCCCTGGCACCCGTGGTGTGTGGCAACCCTCCCCCCCTGGCACCCGTGGTGTGTGGCAACCCTCCCCCCCTGGCACCCGTGGTGTGTGGCAACCCTCCCCCCCTGGCACCCGTGGTGTGTGGCAACCCTCCCCCCCTGGCACCCGTGGTGGGTGGCAACCCTCCCCCCCTGGCACCCGTGGTGTGTGGCAACCCTCCCCCCCCTGGCACCCGTGGTGTGTGGCAACCCTCCCCCCCCTGGCACCCGTGGTGTGTGGCAACCCTCCCCCCCCTGGCACCCGTGGTGAGTGGCAACCCTCCCCCCCCTGGCACCCGTGGTGTGTGGCAACCCTCCCCCCCTGGCACCCGCGGTGTGTGGCAACCCTCCCCCCCCTGGCACCCGTGGTGTGTGGCAACCCTCCCCCCCCTGGCACCCGTGGTGTGTGGCAACCCTCCCCCCCAGGCACCCGTGGTGTGTGGCAACCCTCCCCCCCCTGGCACCCGTGGTGTGTGGCAACCCTCCCCCACTGGCACCCGTGGTGTGTGGCAACCCGCCCCCCCTGGCACCCGTGGTGTGTGGCAACCCTCCCCCCCCTGGCACCCGTGGTGTGTGGCAACCCTCCCCCCCTGGCATCCGTGGTGTGTGGCAACCCTCCCCCCCCGGCACCCGGGGGGTGTGGCAACCCTCCCCCCCCTGGCACCCGTGGTGTGTGGCAACCCTCCCCCCCCTGGCACCCGTGGTGAGTGGCAACCCTCCCCCCCCTGGCACCCGTGGTGTGTGGCAACCCTCCCCCCCCTGGCACCCGCGGTGTGTGGCAACCCTCCCCCCCCTGGCACCCATGGTGTGTGGCAACCCTCTCCCCCCTGGCACCCGTGGTGTGTGGCAACCCTCCCCCCCTGGCACCCGTGGTGTGTGGCAACCCTCCCCCCCTGTCACCCGTGGTGTGTGGCAACCCTCCCCCACTGGCACCCGTGGTGTGTGGCAACCCTCCCCCCCTGGCACCCGTGGTGTGTGGCAACCCTCCCCCCCTGGCACCCGCGGTGTGTTGCCAACCGCCCCCCCCTGGCACCCGCGGTGTGTGGCAACCCTCCCCCCCTGGCACCCGAGGTGTGTGGCAACCCTCCCCCCCTGGCACCCGTGGTGTGTGGCAACCCTCCCCCCCCGGGCACCCGTGGTGTGTGGCAACCCTCCCCCCCTGGCACCCGTGGTGTGGGGCAACCCTCCCCCCCTGGCACCCGTGGTGTGTGGCAACCCTCCCCCACTGGCACCCGTGGTGTGTGGCAACCCTCCCCCCCTGGCACCCGTGGTGTGTGGCAACCCTCCCCCCCTGGCACCCGCGGTGTGTGGCAACCCTCCCCCCCCTGGCACCCGTGGTGCGTGGCAACCCTCCCCCCCTGGCACCCGTGGTGTGTGGCAACCCTCCCCCCCTGGCACCCGTGGTGTGTGGCAACCCTCCCCCCCTTGCACCCGCGGTGTGTGGCAACCCTCCCCCCCCTGGCACCCGTGGTGTGTGGCAACCCTCCCCCCCTGGCACCCGTGGTGTGTGGCAACCCTCCCCCCCTGGCACCCGTGGTGTGTGGCAACCCTCCCCCCTGGCACCCGCGGTGTGTGGCACCCCTCCCCCCCTGGCACCCGTGGTGAGTGGCAACCCTCCCCCCCTGGCACCCGTGGTGTGTGGCAACCCTCCCCCCCCTGGCACCCGTGGTGTGTGGCAACCCTCCCACCTGGCACCCATGGTGTGTGGCAACCCTCCCCCCCTGGCACCCGTGGTGTGTGGCAACCCTCCCCCCTGGCACCCGCGGTGTGTAGCAACCCTCCCCCCTGGCACCCGTGGTGTGTGGCAACCCTCCCCACCTGGCACCCGTGGTGTGTGGCAACCCTCCCCCCCTGGCACCCGTGGTGTGTGGCAACCCTCCCCCCTGGCACCCGTGGTGTGCGGCAACCCTCCCCCCCTGGCACCCGTGGTGTGTGGCAACCCTCCCCCTCTGGCACCCGTGGTGTGTGGCAACCCTCCCCCCCTGGCCCCCGCGGTGTGTGGCAACCCTCCCCCCCCTGGCACCCGCGGTGTGTGGCAACCCTCCCCCATGGCACCCGTGGTGTGTGGCAACTCTCCCCCCCTGGCACCCGAGGTGTGTGGCAACCCTCCCCCCCCTGGCACCCGCGGTGTGTGGCAAACCTCCCCCCCCTGGCACCCGCGGTGTGTGGCAACCCTCCCCCCTGGCACCCGTGGTGTGTGGCAACCCTCCCCCCTGGCACCCGCGGTGTGTGGCAACCCTCCCCCCTCTGGCACCCGTGGTGTGTGGCAACCCTCCCCCCCTGGCACCCGCGGTGTGTGGCAACCCTCCCCCCTGGCCCCCGCGGTGTGTGGCAACCCTCCCCCCTGGCACCCGTGGTGTGTGGCAACCCTCCCCCCCCTGGCACCCGTGGTGTGTGGCAACCCTCCCCCCCTGGCACCCGCGGTGTGTGGCAACCCTCCCCCCCCTGGCACCCGTGGTGTGTGGCAACCCTCCCCCCTGGCACCCGCGGTGTGTGGCAACCCTCCCCCCCCTGGCACCCGTGGTGTGTGGCAACCCCCCCCCCTGGCACCCGTGGTGTGTGGCAACCCTCCCCCCCCCCTGGCACCCGGGGTGTGTGGCAACCCTCCCCCCTGGCACCCGTGGTGTGTGGCAACCCTCCCCCTTTGGCACCCGTGGTGTGTGGCAACCCTCCTCCCCTGGCACCCGTGGTGTGTGGCAACCCTCCCCCCCTGGCACCCGTGGTGTGTGGCAACCCTCCCCCCCTGGCACCCGCGGTGTGTGGCAACCCTCCCCCCCTGGCACCCGGGGTGTGCGGCAACCCTCCCCCCCTGGCACCCGTGGTGTGTGGCAACCCTCCCCCCCTGGCACCCTCGGTGTGTGGCAACCCTACCCCCCTGGCACCCGCGGTGTGTGGCAACCCTCCCCCCCTGGCACCTGCGGTGTGTGGCAACCCTCCCCCCCTGGCACCCGGGGGGTGTGGCAACCCTTCCCCCCTGGCACCCGCGGTGTGTGGCAACCCTCCCCCCCTGGCACCCGTGGTGTGTGGCAACCCTCCCCCCTTGGCACCCGCGGTGTGTGGCAACCCTCCCCCCCTGGCACCTGCGGTGTGTGGCAACCCTCCCCCCCCTGGCACCCGTGGTGTGTGGCAACCCTCCCCCCCTGGCACCCGCGGTGTGTGGCAACCCTCCTCCCCTGGCACCCGCGGTGTGTGGCAACCCTCCCCCCCCCTGGCACCCGTGGTGTGTGGCAACCCTCTCCCCCTGGCACCCGTGGGGTGTGGCAACCCTCCCCCCCTGGCAGCCTCAGTGTGTGGCAACCCTCCCCCCCTGGGAGCCTCAGTGTGTGGCAACCCTCCCCCCTGGCAGCCTCAGTGTGTGGCAACCCTCCCCCCTGGGAGCCTCAGTGTGTGGCAACCCTCCCCCCCTGGCAGCCTCAGTGTGTGGCAACCCTCCCCCCCTGGCAGCCTCAGTGTGTGGCAACCCTCCCCCCCTGGGAGCCTCAGTGTGTGGCAACCCTCCCCCCCTGGCAGCCTCAGTGTGTGGCAACCCTCCCCCCCTGGGAGCCTCAGTGTGTGGCAACCCTCCCCCCCTTGCAGCCTCAGTGTGTGGCAACCCTCCCCCCCTGGCAACCGCGGTGTGTGGCAACCCTCCCCCCCTGGCACCCGTGGTGTGTGGCAACCCTCCCCCCCTGGCACCCGCGGTGTGTGGCAACCCTCCCCCCCTGGCACCCGCGGTGTGTGGCAACCCTCCCCCCCTGGCACCCGTGGTGTGTGGCAACCCTCCCCCCCTGGCACCCGCGGTGTGTGGCAACCCTCCCCCCCTGGCACCCGTGGTGTGTGGCAACCCTCCCCCCCCTGGCACCCGAGGTGTGTGGCAACCCTCCCCCCCTGGCACCCGTGGTGTGTGGCAACCCTCCCCCCCAGGCACCCGCGGTGTGTGGCAACCCTCCCCCCCTCTGGCACCCGTGGTGTGTGGCAACCCTCCCCCCCTGGCACCCGTGGTGTGTGGCAACCCTCCCCCCCTGGCACCCATGGTGTGTGGCAACCCTCCCCCCTGGCACCCGTGGTGTGTGGCAACCCTCCCCCTCCTGGCACCCGTGGTGTGTGGCAACCCTCCCCCCCTGGCACCCGCGGTGTGTGGCAACCCTCCCCCCCTGGCACCCGTTGTGTGTGGCAACCCTCCCCCCCTGGCACCCGTGGTGTGTGGCAACCCTCCCCCCACTGGCACCCCTGGTGTGTGGCAACCCCCCCCCCTGGCACCCGTGGTGTGTGGCAACCCTCTCCCCCTGGCACCCGTGGTGTGTGGCAACCCTCCCCCCCTGGCACCCGTGGTGTGTGGCAACCCTCCCCCCCGGGGAGCCTCTGTGTGTGGCAACCCTCCCCCCTGGCACCCGTGGTGTGTGGCCACCCTCCCCCCCCTGGCACCCGTGGTGTGTGGCAACCCTCCCCCCCTGGCACCCGTGGTGTGTGGCAACCCTCCCCCTCCTGGCACCCGTGGTGTGTGGCAACCCTCCCCCCCTGGCACCCGTGGTGTGTGGCAACCCTCCCCCCCCTGGCACCCGTGGTGTGTGGCAACCCTCCCCCCCCCCTGGCACCCGTGGTGTGTGGCAACCCTCCCCCCTTGGCACCCGTGGTGTGTGGCAACCCTCCCCCCCTGGCACCCGTGGTGTGTGGCAACCCTCCCCCCCTGGCACCCGTGGTGTGTGGCAACCCTCCCCTCCCTGGCACCCGTGGTGTGTGGCAACCCTCCCCCCCCTGGCACCCGCAGTGTGTGGCAACCCTCCCCCCCCTGGCACCCGGGGGGTGTGGCAACCCTCCCCCCCCTGGCACCCGCGGTGTGTGGCAACCCTCCCCCCCTGGCACCCGCGGTGTGTGGCAACCCTCCCCCCCCTGGCACCCGTGGTGTGTGGCAACCCTCCTCCCCCTGGCACCCGTGGTGTGTGGCAACCCTCCCCCCACTGGCACCCGTGGTGTGTGGCAACCCTCCCCCCCCTGGCACCCGTGGTGTGTGGCAACCCTCCCCCCTGGCAGCCTCAGTGTGTGGCAACCCTCCCCCCTGGCAGCCTCAGTGTGTGGCAACCCTCCACCCTGGCAGCCTCAGTGTGTGGCAACCCACCCCCCTGGCAGCCTCAGTGTGTGGCAACCCTCCCCCTGGCAGCCTCAGTGTGTGGCAACCCTCCCCCTTGGCAGCCTCAGTGTGTGGCAACCCTCCCCCCTGGCACCCGCGGTGTGTGGCAACCCTCCCCAACTGGCACCCGCGGTGTGTGGCGACCCTCCCCCTGGCACCCGCGGTGTGTGGCAACCCTCCCCCCTGGGAGCCTCAGTGTGTGGCAACCCTCCCCCCCTGGCACCCGCCGTGTGTGGCAACCCTCCCCCCTTGCACCCGCGGTGTCTGGCAACCCTCCCCCCTGGCAGCCTCAGGGTGTGGCAACCCTCCCCCCTGGCAGCCTCAGTGTGTGGCAACCCTCCCCCCCTGGCACCCGCGGTGTGTGGCAACCCTCCCCCCTGGCACCCGCGGTGTGTGGCAACCGTCCCCCCGGGCAGCCTCAGGGTGTGGCAACCCTCCCCCCTGGCAGCCTCAGTGCGTGGCAACCCTCCCCCCTGGCACCCGCGGTGTGTGGCAACCCTCCCCCCTAGCAGCCTCAGGGTGTGGCAACCCTCCCCCCTGGCAGCCTCAGTGTGTGGCAACCCTCCCCCCCGGGCCCCCGCGGGGTGTGGCAACCCTCCCCCCCTAGCAGCCTCAGGGTGTGGCAACCCTCCCCCCCTGGCAGCCTCAGTGTGAGGCAACCCTACCCCCCTCGCACCCGCGGTGTGTGGCAACCCTCCCCCCCTGGCAGCCTCAGGGTGTGGCAACCCTGCCCCCCTTACAGCCTCAGTGTGTGGCAACCCTCCCCCCCTGGCAGCCTCAGTGTGTGGCAACCCTCCCCCTCTGGCAGCCTCAGTGTGTGGCAACCCTCCCCCCCTGGCAGCCTCAGAGGGTGGCAACCCTCCCCCCCTGGCAGCCTCAGTGTGTGGCAAAACTCCCCCCTTGGCAGCCTCTGAGGGTGGCAACCCTCCCCCCCTGGCAGCCTCAGAGGGTGGCAACCCTCCCCCCCTGGCAGCCTCAGAGGGTGGCAACCCTCCCCCCCTGGCAGCCTCAGTGTGTGGCAACCCTCCCCCCCTGGCAGCCTCAGAGGGTGGCAACCCTACCCCCTGGCAGCTTCAGTGTGTGGCAACCCTCCCCCCCTGGCAGCCTCAGAGGGTGGCAACCCTCCCCCCTAGCAGCATCAGTGTGTGGCAACCCTCCCACCCTGGCAGCCTCAGTGTGTGGCAACCCTCCCCCCCTGGCAGCCTCAGAGGGTGGCAACCCTCCCCCCTGGCAGCCTCAGTGTGTGGCAACCCTACCCCCCTGGCAGCTTCAGTGTGTGGCAACCCTCCCCCCCTGGCAGCCTCAGAGGGTGGCAACCCTCCCCCCTGGCAGCATCAGTGGGTGGCAACCCTCCCACCCTGGCAGCCTCAGTGTGTGGCAACCCTCCCCCCCTGGCAGCCTCAGAGGGTGGCAACCCTCCCCCCCTGGCAGCCTCAGAGGGTGGCAACCCTCCCCCCCTAGCAGCATCAGTGGGTGGCAACCCTCCCCCCCTGGAAGCCTCAGTGTGTGGCAACCCTCCCCCCCTGGCAGCCTCAGTGTGTGGCAACCCTCCCCCCTGGAAGCCTCAGTGCGTGGCAACCCTCCCTCCGTGGCACCCTCAGTGTGTGGCAACCCTCCCCCCCTGGCAGCCTGAGTGGGTGGCAACCCTCCCCCTGTGGCAGCCTCAGTGTGTGTCAACCCTCCCCCCTGGCAGCCTCAGTGTGTGGCAACCCTCCCCCCCTGGAAGCTTCAGTGTGTGGCAACCCTCCCCCCCTGGAAGCCTCAGTGGGTGGCAACCCTCCCCCCCTGGCAGCCTCAGTGTGTGGCAACCCTCCCCCCCTGGCAGCCTCAGAGGGTGGCAACCCTCCCCCCTGGCAGCATCAGTGGGTGGAAACCCTCTCCCCCTGGCAGCATTAGTGGGTGGCAACCCTCCCCCTTGGCAGCCTCAGAGGGTGGCAACCCTTCCCCCCTGGCAGCATCAGTGGGTGGCAACCCTCCCCCCCTGGCAGCCTCAGGGGGTGGCAAACCTCCCCCCTGGCAGCATCAGTGGGTGGCAACCCTCTCCCCCTGGCAGCATTAGTGGGTGGCAACCCTCCCCCTTGGCAGCCTCAGAGGGTGGCAACCCTCCCCACCTGGCAGCCTCAGAGGGTGGCAACCCTCCCCCCCTGGCAGCATCAGTGGGTGGCAACCCTCCCCTATGGCAGCATCAGTGGGTGGCAACCCTCCCCCCCCGGCAGCCTCAGAGGGTGGCAACCCTCCCCCCCTGGCAGCCTCAGCGGGTGGCAACCCTCCCCCCCGAGCAGCAGCAGTGGGTGGCAACCCTCCCCACCTGGCAGCCTCAGAGGGTGGCAACCCTCCCCCCCTGGCAGCCTCGGTGTGTGGCAACCCTCCCCCCCTGGCAGCCTCAGTGTGTGGCAACCCTCCCTCCGTGGCACCCTCAGTGTGTGGCAGCCCTCCCCTCCTGGCAGCCTCAGTGGGTGGCAACCCTCCCCCCGTGGCAGCTTCAGTGTGTGTCAACCCTCCCCCCCTGGCAGCCTCAGTGTGTGGCAACCCTCCCCCCCTGGCAGCTTCAGTGTGTGGCAACCCTCCCCCCCCTGGAAGCATCAGTGTGTGGGAACCCTCCCCCCCTGGCAGCCTCAGTGTGTGGCAACCCTCCCCCCCTGGCAGCCTCAGTGTGTGGCAACCCTCCCCCCCTGGCACCCTCAGAGGGTGGCAACCCTTCCCCCCTGGCAGCATCAGTAGGTGGCAACCCTCCCCCCCTGGCAGCCTCAGAGGGTGGCAACCCTCCCCCCCTGGCAGCATCAGTGGGTGGCAACCCTCGCCCCCTGGCAGCATTAGTGGGTGGCAACCCTCCCCCTTGGCAGCTTCAGAGGGTGGCAACCCTCCCCCCTGGCAGCCTCAGAGGGTGGCAACCCTCACCCCCTGGCAGCATCAGTGGGTGGCAACCCTCCCCTCCTGGCAGCATCAGTGGGTGGCAACCCTCCCCCCCCTGGCAGCCTCAGGGTGTGGAAACCCTCCCCCCCTGGCAGCCTCAGGGTGTCGCAACCCTCCTTCCTGGCAGCCTCAGAGTGTGGCAACCCTCCCCTCTGGCAGCCTCAGGGTGTGGCAACCCTCCCCCCTTGCAGACTCAGTAGGTGGCAACCCTCCCCCCATGGCAGCCCCAGGGTGTGACAACCCTCCCCCCTGGCAGCCTCAGGGTGTGGCAACCCTCCCTCCCTTGCAGCCTCAGGGTGTGGCAACCCTCCCCCCTGGCACCTGCAGTGTGTGGCAACCCTCCCCCCCTGGCAGCCTCAGGGTGTGGCAACCCTCCCCCCCTGGCAGCCTCAAGGTGTGACAACCCTCCCCCCTGGCAGCCTCAGGGTGTGGCAACTCTCCCCCCTGGCAGCCTCAGGGTGTGGCAACCCTCCCCCCTGGCAGCCTCAGGGTGTGGCAACCCTCCCCCTTGGCAGCCTCAGAGTGTGGCAACTCTCCGCCCCCGGGCACCCGCAGTGTGTGGCAACCCTCCCCCCCTGGCAGCCACAGGATGTGGCAACCCTCCCCCTTGGCAGCCTCAGGGTGTGGCAGCCCTCCCCCTGGCAGCCTCAGGGTGTGGCAACACTCCACCTTGGCAGCCTCAGAGGGTGGCAACCCTCCCCCCCTGGCAGCCTCAGAGGGTGGCAACCCTCCCCCCCCTGGCAGCCTCAGAGGGTGACAACCCTCCCCCCCTGGCAGCCTCAGTGTGTGGCAACCCTCCCCTCCTGGCAGCCTCAGAGGGTGGCAACCCTACCCCCCTGGCAGCCTCAGTGGGTGGCAACCCTCCCCCCTGCCAGCCTCAGTGTGTGGCAACCCTCCCCCCCTGGCAGCCTCAGAGGGTGGCAACCCTCCCCCCCTGGCAGCCTCAGTGGGTGGCAACCCTCCCCCCCTGGCAGCCTCAGGGGGTGGCAACCCTCCCCCCTGGCAGCCTCAGAGGGTGGCAACCCTCCCCCCCTAGCAGCATCAGTGGGTGGCAACCCTCCCCCCCTGGCAGCCTCAGAGGGTGGCAACCCTCACCCCCTGGCAGCCTCAGTGTGTGGCAACCCTCCGCCCCTGGAAGCCGCAGTGAGTGGCAACCCTCCCCCCCTGGCAGCCTCAGTGGGTAGCAACCCTCCCCCCCTGGCAGCCTCAGTGGGTGGCAACCCTCCCCCCGTGGCAGCCTCAGTGTATGGCAACCCTCCCCCCCCTGACAGCCTCAGTGTGTGGCAACCCTCCCCCCCTGGCAGCCTCAGGGTGTGGCAACTCTCCCCCCTGGCAGCCTCAGAGGGTGACAACCCTCCCCCCCTAGCAGCATCAGTGGGTGGCAACCCTCCCCCCCTGGCAGCCTCAGAGGGTGGCAACCCTCACCCCCTGGCAGCCTCAGTGTGTGGCAACCCTCACCCCCTGGCCGCCACAGTGTGTGGCAACCCTCCCCCCCTGGCAGCCTCAGTGTGTGGCAACCCTCCCCCCCTGGCCGCCGCAGTGTGTGGCAACCCTCCCCCTGGCAGCCTCAGTGTGTGGCAACCCTCTCCCCCTGGCAGCCTCAGAGGGTGGCAACCCTCCCCCCCTGGCAGCCTCAGTGAGTGGCAACTCTCCCCCCCTGGCAGCCTCAGTGTGTGGCAACTCTCCCCCCTGTCAGCCTCAGTGTGTGGCAACCCTCCCCCCCTTGCAGCCTCAGTGTGTGGCAACCCTCCCCCCCTGGCAGCCTCAGTGTGTGGCAACCCTCCCCCCTTTCAGCCTCAGTGTGTGGCAACCCTCCCCCCCTGGCAGCCTCAGTGTGTGGCAACCCTCCCCCCCTGGCAGCCACAGTGTGTGGCAACCCTCCCCCACTGGCAGCCTCAGTGTGTGGCAACCCTCCCCCACTGGCAGCCTCAGTGTGTGGCAACCCTCCCCCCCTGGCAGCCACAGTGTGTGGCAACCCTCCCCCTTGGCAGCCTCAGTGTGTGGCAACCCTCCCCCCCTGGCAGCCTCAGGGTGTGGCAACCCTGCCCCCCTTACAGCCTCAGTGTGTGGCAACCCTCCCCCCCTGGCAGCCTCAGTGTGTGGCAACCCTCCCCCTCTGGCAGCCTCAGTGTGTGGCAACCCTCCCCCCCTGGCAGCCTCAGAGGGTGGCAACCCTCCCCCCCTGGCAGCCTCAGTGTGTGGCAACCCTCCCCCCCTGGCAGCCTCAGAGGGTGGCAACCCTCCCCCCCTGGCAGCCTCAGAGGGTGGCAACCCTCCCCCCCTGGCAGCCTCAGAGGGTGGCAACCCTTCCCCCCTGGCAGCCTCAGTGTGTGGCAACCCTCCCCCCCTGGCAGCCTCAGAGGGTGGCAACCCTACCCCCTGGCAGCTTCAGTGTGTGGCAACCCTCCCCCCCTGGCAGCCTCAGAGGGTGGCAACCCTCCCCCCTAGCAGCATCAGTGTGTGGCAACCCTCCCACCCTGGCAGCCTCAGTGTGTGGCAACCCTCCCCCCCTGGTAGCCTCAGAGGGTGGCAACCCTCCCCCCTGGCAGCCTCAGTGTGTGGCAACCCTACCCCCCTGGCAGCTTCAGTGTGTGGCAACCCTCCCCCCCTGGCAGCCTCAGAGGGTGGCAACCCTCCCCCCTGGCAGCATCAGTGGGTGGCAACCCTCCCCCCCTGGCAGCCTCAGTGTGTGGCAACCCTCCCCCCTGGCAGCCTCAGAGGGTGGCAACCCTCCCCCCCTGGCAGCCTCAGTGGGTGGCAACCCTCCCCCCCTAGCAGCATCAGTGGGTGGCAACCCTCCCCCCCTGGCAGCCTCAGTGTGTGGCAACCCTCCCCCCCTGGCAGCCTCAGTGTGTGGCAACCCTCCCCCCTGGCAGCCTCAGTGCGTGGCAACCCTCCCTCCGTGGCACCCTCAGTGGGTGGCAACCCTCCCCCCCTGGCAGCCTCAGGGGGTGGCAAACCTCCCCCTGTGGCAGCCTCAGTGTGTGTCAACCCTCCCCCCTGGCAGCCTCAGTGTGTGGCAACCCTCCCCCCCTGGAAGCTTCAGTGTGTGGCAACCCTCCCCCCCTGGAAGCCTCAGTGTGTGGCAACCCTCCCCCCCTGGCAGCCTCAGTGTGTGGCAACCCTCCCCCCCTGGCAGCCTCAGAGGGTGGCAACCCTCCCCCCTGGCAGCATCAGTGGGTGGAAACCCTCTCCCCCTGGGAGCATTAGTGGGTGGCAACCCTCCCCCTTGGCAGCCTCAGAGGGTGGCAACCCTTCCCCCCTGGCAGCATCAGTGGGTGGCAACCCTCCCCCCCTGGCAGCCTCAGAGGGTGGCAACCCTCCCCCCTGGCAGCATCAGTGGGTGGCAACCCTCTCCCCCTGGCAGCATTAGTGGGTGGCAACCCTCCCCCTTGGCAGCCTCAGAGGGTGGCAACCCTCCCCACCTGGCAGCCTCAGAGGGTGGCAACCCTCCCCCCCTGGCAGCATCAGTGGGTGGCAACCCTCCCCTATGGCAGCATCAGTGGGTGGCAACCCTCCCCCCCCGGCAGCCTCAGAGGGTGGCAACCCTCCCCCCCTGGCAGCCTCAGAGGGTGGCAACCCTCCCCCCCTAGCAGCAGCAGTGGGTGGCAACCCCCCCCCCCTGGCAGCCTCAGAGGGTGGCAACCCTCCCCCCCTGGCAGCCTCAGTGTGTGGCAACCCTCCCCCCCTGGCAGCCTCAGTGTGTGGCAACCCTCCCTCCGTGGCACCCTCAGTGTGTGGCAGCCCTCCCCCCCTGGCAGCCTCAGTGGGTGGCAACCCTCCCCCCGTGGCAGCTTCAGTGTGTGTCAACCCTCCCCCCCGGGCAGCCTCAGTGTGTGGCAACCCTCCCCCCCTGGCAGCTTCAGTGTGTGGCAACCCTCCCCCCCCTGGAAGCCTCAGTGTGTGGGAACCCTCCCCCCCTGGCAGCCTCAGTGTGTGGCAACCCTCCCCCCCTGGCAGCCTCAGTGTGTGGCAACCCTCCCCCCCTGGCACCCTCAGAGGGTGGCAACCCTTCCCCCCTGGCAGCATCAGTGGGTGGCAACCCTCCCCCCCTGGCAGCCTCAGAGGGTGGCAACCCTCCCCCCCTGGCAGCATCAGTGGGTGGCAACCCTCGCCCCCTGGCAGCATTAGTGGGTGGCAACCCTCCCCCTTGGCAGCTTCAGAGGGTGGCAACCCTCCCCCCTGGCAGCCTCAGAGGGTGGCAACCCTCACCCCCTGGCAGCATCAGTGGGTGGAAACCCTCCCCCCCTGGCAGCATCAGTGGGTGGCAACCCTCCCCCCCCTGGCAGCCTCAGGGTGTGGAAACCCTCCCCCCCTGGCAGCCTCAGGGTGTCGCAACCCTCCTTCCTGGCAGCCTCAGAGTGTGGCAACCCTCCCCCCTGGCAGCCTCTGGGTGTGGCAACCCTCCCCCCTTGCAGACTCAGTAGGTGGCAACCCTCCCCCCATGGCAGCCCCAGGGTGTGACAACCCTCCCCCCTGGCAGCCTCAGGGTGTGGCAACCCTCCCTCCCTTGCAGCCTCAGGGTGTGGCAACCCTCCCCCCTGGCAGACTCAGTTTGTGGCAACCCTCCCCCCCTGGCAGCCTCAGGGTGTGGCAACCCTCCCCCCCTGGCAGCCTCACGGTGTGACAACCCTCCCCCCTGGCAGCCTCAGGGTGTGGCAACTCTCCCCCCTGGCAGCCTCAGTGTGTGGCAACCCTCCCCCCTGGCAGCCTCAGGGTGTGGCAACCCTCCCCCTTGGCAGCCTCAGAGTGTGGCAACACTCCGCCCCCCGGCACCCGCAGTGTGTGGCAACCCTCCCCCCCTGGCAGCCACAGGATGTGGCAACCCTCCCCCTTGGCAGCCTCAGGGTGTGGCAGCCCTCCCCCTGGCAGCCTCAGGGTGTGGCAACACTCCACCTTGGCAGCCTCAGAGGGTGGCAACCCTCCCCCCCTGGCAGCCTCAGAGGGTGGCAACCCTCCCCCCCCGGGCAGCCTCAGAGGGTGACAACCCTCCCCCCCTGGCAGCCTCAGTGTGTGGCAACCCTCCCCTCCTGGCAGCCTCAGAGGGTGGCAACCCTACCCCCCTGGCAGCATCAGTGGGTGGCAACCCTCCCCCCTGCCAGCCTCAGTGTGTGGCAACCCTCCCCCCCTGGCAGCCTCAGAGGGTGGCAACCCTCCCCCCCTGGAAGCCTCAGTGTGTGGCAACCCTCCCCCCCTGGCAGCCTCAGAGGGTGGCAACCCTCCCCCTTGGCAGCCTCAGAGGGTGGCAACCCTCCCCCCCTAGCAGCATCAGTGGGTGGCAACCCTCCCCCCCTGGCAGCCTCAGAGGGTGGCAACCCTCACCCCCTGGCAGCCTCAGTGTGTGGCAACCCTCCGCCCCTGGAAGCCTCAGTGTGTGGCAACCCTCCCCCCCTGGCAGCCTCAGTGGGTAGCAACCCTCCCCCCCTGGCAGCCTCAGTGGGTGGCAACCCTCCCCCCGTGGCAGCCTCAGTGTATGGCAACCCTCCCCCCCCTGACAGCCTCAGTGTGTGGCAACCCTCCCCCCCTGGCAGCCTCAGTGTGTGGCAACCCTCCCCCCTGGCAGCCTCAGAGGGTGGCAACCCTCCCCCCCTAGCAGCATCAGTGGGTGGCAACCCTCCCCCCCTGGCAGCCTCAGAGGGTGGCAACCCTCACCCCCTGGCAGCCTCAGTGTGTGGCAACCCTCCCCCCCTGGAAGCCACAGTGTGTGGCAACCCTCCCCCCCTGGCAGCCTCAGTGTGTGGCAACCCTCCCCCCCTGGCAGCCTCAGTGTGTGGCAACCCTCCCCCTGGCAGCCTCAGTGTGTGGCAACCCTCTCCCCCTGGCAGCCTCAGAGGGTGGCAACCCTCCCCCCCTGGCAGCCTCAGTGAGTGGCAACTCTCCCCCCCTGGCAGCCTCAGTGTGTGGCAACTCTCCCCCCTGTCAGCCTCAGTGTGTGGCAACCCTCCCGCCCTTGCAGCCTCAGTGTGTGGCAACCCTCCCCCCCTGGCAGCCTCAGTGTGTGGCAACCCTCCCCCCTTTCAGCCTCAGTGTGTGGCAACCCTCCCCCCCTGGCAGCCTCAGTGTGTGGCAACCCTCCCCCCCTGGCAGCCTCAGTGTGTGGCAACCCTCCCCCACTGGCAGCCTCAGTGTGTGGCAACCCTCCCCCACTGGCAGCCTCAGTGTGTGGCAACCCTCCCCCCCTGGCAGCCACAGTGTGTGGCAACCCTCCCCCTTGGCAGCCTCAGTGTGTGGCAACCCTCCCCCCCTGGCAGCATCAGTGTGTGGCAACCCTCCCCCTGGCACCCGCGGTGTGTGGCAACCCTCCCCCCTGGCACCCGCGGTGTGTGGCAACCCTCCCCCCCCTGGCAACCTCAGTGTGTGGCAACCCTCCCCCCCTGGCACCAGCGGTGTGTGGCAACCGTCCCCCCTGGCAGCCTCAGTGTGTGGCAACCCTCCCCCCTTGGCACCCGCGGTGTGTGGCACCCCTCCCCCCTGGCACCCGCGGTGTGTGGCAACCCTCCCCCCTGGCACCCGCGGTGTGTGGCAACCCTCCCCCCCTGGCCCCCGCGGTGGGTGGCAACCCTCCCCCCCTGGCACCCGCGGTGTGTGGCAACCCTCCCCCCCTGGCACCCGCGGTGTGTGGCAACCCTCCCCCCTGGCACCCGCGGTGTGTGGCAACCCTCCTCCCCTGGCACCCGCGGTGTGTGGCAACCCTCCTCCCCTGGCACCCGCGATGTGTGGCAACCCTCCCCCCCTGGCAGCCTCAGTGTGTGGCAACCCTCCCCCCCTGGCACCAGCGGTGTGTGGCAACCCTCCCCCCCTGGCAGCCTCAGTGTGTGGCAACCCTCCCCCCCTGGCACCCGCGGTGTATGGCAACCCTCCCCCCTGGCACCCGTGGTTTGTGGCAACCCTCCCCCCTTGGCACCCGCGGTGTGTGGCAACCCTCTCCCCTGGCACCCGCGGTGTGTGGCAACCCTCCCCCCCTGGCACCCGCGGTGTGTGGCAACCCTCCCCCCCGGGCCCCCGCGGGGTGTGGCAACCCTCCCCCCCTGGCACCCGCGGTGTGTGGCAACCCTCCCCCCTGGCACCCGCGGTGTGTGGCAACCCTTCCCCCCTGGCACCCGCGGTGTGTGGCAACCCTCCCCCCCTGGCAGCCTCAGTGTGTGGCAACCCTCCCCCCATGGCAGCCTAAGTGTGTGGCAACCCTCCTCCCCTGGCAGCCTAAGTGTGTGGCAACCCTCCCCCCCTGGCCGCCTAAGTGCGTGGCAACCCTCCCCCCCTGGCAGATTCAGTGTGTGGCAACCCTCCCCCCCTGGCAGCCTAAGTGTGTGGCAACCCTCCCCCCCTGGCAGCCTCAGTGTGTGGCAACCCTCCCCTCCTGGCAGCCACAGTGTGTGGCAACCCTCCCCCCCTGGCAGCCTCAGTGTGTGGCAACCCTCCCCCCCTGGCAGCCTCAGTGTGTGGCAACCCTCCCCCTTTGGCAGCCTCAGTGTGTGGCAACCCTCCCCCCCTGGCAGCCTCAGTGTGTGGAAACCCTCCCCTCTGGCACCCGCGGTGTGTGGCAACCCTCCCCTCTGGCAGCCTCAGGGTGTGGCAACCCTCCCCCCTGGCAGCCTCAGTGTGTGGCAACCCTCCCCCTTGGCAGCCTCAGTGTGTGGCAACCCTCCCCCCTGGCACCCGCGGTGTGTGGCAACCCTCCCCCCTGGCAGCCTCAGGGTGTGGCAACCATCCCCCTCTAGCAGCCTCAGGGTGTGGCAACCCTCCCCCCTGGCAGCCTCACTGTGTGGCAACTCTCCCCCCCTGGCACCCGCGGGGTGTGGCAACCCTCCCCCCCTAGCAGCCTCAGGGTGTGGCAACCCTCCCCCCCTGGCAGGCTCAGTGTGTGGCCACCCTACCCCCCTCGCACCCGCGGTGTGTGGCAACCCTCCCCCCCTGGCAGCCTCAGGGTGTGGCAACCCTGCCCCCCTGGCAGCCTCAGTGTGTGGCAACCCTCCCCCCCTGGCGGCCTCAGTGTGTGGCAACCCTTCCCCCCTGGCAGCCTCAGTGTGTGGCAACCCTCCCCCCCTGGCAGCCTCAGAGGGTGGCAACCCTCCCCCCCTGGCAGCCTCAGTGTGTGGCAACCCTCCCCCCCTGGCAGCCTCAGAGGGTGGCAACCCTCCCCCCCTGGCAGCCTCAGAGGGTTCCAACCCTCCCCCCCTGGCAGCCTCACTGTGTGGCAACTCTCCCCCCCTGGCAGCCTCAGAGGGTGGCAACCCTCCCCCCTGGCAGTCTCAGTGTGTGGCAACCCTCCCCCCCTGGCAGCCTCAGAGGGTGGCAACCCTCCCCCTCTGGCAGCATCAGTGTGTGGCAACTCTCCGCCCCTGGCAGCCTCAGTGTGTGGCAACCCTCCCCCCCTGGCAGCCTCATAGGGTGGCAACCCTCCCCCCTGGCAGCCTCAGTGTGTGGCAACCCTCCCCCCCTGGCAGCTTCAGTGTGTGGCAACCCTCCCCCCCTGGCAGCCTCAGAGGGTGGCAACCCTACCCCCAAGGCAGCCTCAGAGGGTGGCACCCCTCCCCCCCTGGCAGCCTCTGTGTGTGGCAACCCTCCCCCCCTGGCAGCCTCAGTGTGTGGCAACCCTCCCCCCCTGTCAGCCTCAGAGGGTGGCAACCCTTCCCCCATGGCAGCATCAGTGGGTGGCAACCCTCCCCCCTGGCAGCCTCAGAGGGTGGCAACCCTCCCCCCCTGGCAGCATCAGTGGGTGGCAACCCTCCCCCCCTGGCAGCATTAGTGGGTGGCAACCCTCCCCCTTGGCAGCCTCAGAGGGTGGCAACCCTCCCTCCCTGGCAGCCTCAGAGGGTGGCAACCCTCCCCCCCTGGCAGCATCAGTGGGTGGAAACCCTCCCCCCCTGGCAGCATCAGTGGGTGGCAACCCTCCCCCCCTGGCAGCCTCAGGGTGTGGAAACCCTCCCCCCCTGGCAGCCTCAGGGTGTTTCAACCCTCCTTCCTGGCAGCCTTAGGGTGTGGCAACCCTCCCCCCTGGCAGCCTCAGGGTGTGGCAACTCTCCCCCTGGCAGCCTCAGGGTGTGGCAACCCTCCCCCCTGGCAGCCTCAGGGTGTGGCAACCCTCCTTCCTGGCAACCTCAGGGTGTGACAACCCTCCCCCCTGGCAGCCTCAGGGTGTGGCAACCCTCCCCCTTGGCAGCCTCAGAGTGTGGCAACTCTCCGCCCCCGGGCACCCGCGGTGTGTGGCAACCCTCCCCCCCTGGCAGCCACTGGATGTGGCAACCCTCCCATTTTGCAGCCTCAGGGTGTGGCAACCCTCCCCCCTGGCAGCCTCAGGGTGTGGCAACACTCCCCCTTGGCAGCCTCAGAGGGTGGTAACCCTCCCCCCACTGGCAGCCTCAGAGGGTGGCAACCCTCCCCCCCTGGCAGCCTCAGAGGGAGTCAACCCTCCCCCCCTGGCAGCATCAGGGGGTGGCAACCCTCCCCCCCTGGCAGCCTCAGAGGGTGGCAACCCTCCCCCCCTGGCAGCATCAGTGGGTGGCAACCCTCCCCCCTGGCAGCCTCAGTGTGTATCAACCCTCCCCCCTGGCAGCCTCAGAGGGTGGCAACCCTTCCCCCCTGGCAGCCTCAGTGTGTGGCAACCCTCCCCCTCTGGCAGCCTCAGTGTGTGGCAACCCACCCCCCCTGGAAGCCTCAGTGTGTGGCAACCCTCCCCCCCTGGCAGCCTCAGAGGGTGGCAACCCTCCCCCCCTGGCAGCATCAGTGGGTGGCAACCCTCCCCCCTGGCAGCCTCAGTGTGTATCAACCCTCCCCCCTGGCAGCCTCAGAGGGTGGCAACCCTTCCCCCCTGGCAGCCTCAGTGTGTGGCAACCCTCCCCCTCTGGCAGCCTCAGTGTGTGGCAACCCACCCCCCCTGGAAGCCTCAGTGTGTGGCAACCCTCCCCCCCTGGCAGCCTCAGTGGGTGGCAACCCTCCCCCCCTGGCAGCCTCAGTGGGTGGCAACCCTCCCCCCGTGGCAGCCGCAGTGTATGGCAACCCTCCCCCCCCGTCAGCCTCAGTGTGTGGCAACCCTCCCCCCCTGGCAGCCTCAGTGTGTGGCAACCCTCCCCCCCTGGCAGCCTCAGTGTGTGGCAACCCTCCTCCCCTGGCAGCCTCAGTGTGTGGCAACCCTCCCCCTTTGGCAGCCTCAGTGTGTGGCACCCCTCCCCCCTGGCAGCCTCAGTGTGTGGCAACCCTCCCCCCCTGGCAGACTCAGAGGGTGGCAACCCTTCCCCCCTGGCAGCATCAGTGGGTGGCAACCCTCCCCCCCTGGCAGCCTCAGAGGGTGGCAACCCTCCCCCCCTGGCAGCATCAGTGGGTGGCAACACTCCCCCCTGGCAGCATTAGTGGGTGGCAACCCTCCCCCTTGGCAGCCTCAGAGGGTGGCAACACTTCCCCTCTGGCAGCCTCAGAGGGTGGCAACCCTCCCCCCCACTGGCAGCATCAGTGGATGGCAACCCTCCCCCCCTTGCAGCATCAGTGGGTGGCAACCCTCCCCCCCTGGCAGCCTCAGGGTGTGGAAACCCTCCCCCCCTGGCAGCCTCCGGGTGTGGCAACCCTCCCCCCTGGCAGCCTCAGGGTGTGGCAACCCTCCCCCTGGCAGCCTCAGGGTGTGGCAACCCTCCCCCCCTGCCAGACCCAGTAGGTGGCAACCCTCCCCCCATGGCAGCCCCAGGGTGTGACAACCCTCCCCCCTGGCAGCCTCAGGGTGTGGCTCCCCCCCCCCTTGCAGCCTGAGGGTGTGGCAATCCTCCCCCCTGGCACCTGCAGTGTGTGGCAACCCTCCCCCCCTGGCAGCCTCAGGGTGTGGCAACCCTCCCCCCCTGGCAGCCTCAGGGTGTGACAACCCTCCTCCCTGGCAGCCTCAGGGTGTGGCAACTCTCCCCCCTGGCAGCCTCAGGGTGTGGCAACCCTCCCCCTGGCAGCCTCAGGGTGTGGCAACCCTCCCCTTGGCAGCCTCAGAGTTTGGCAACTCTCCGCCCCCGGGCACCCGCGGTGTGTGGCAAGCCTCCCCCCCTGGCAGCCTCAGGATGTGGCAACCCTCCCCCTTGGCAGCCTCAGGGTGTGGCAACCCTCCCCCCTGGCAGCCTCAGGGTGTGGCAACCCTCCCCCTTGGCAGCCTCAGGGTGTGGCAACCCTCCCCCCTGACAGCCTGAGGGTGTGGCAACCCTCCCCCCTGGCTGCCTCAGGGTGTGGCAACCCTCCGCCCCCGGGCACCCGCGGTGTGTGGTAACCCTCCCCCCGTGGTAGCCTCAGGGTGTGGCAACCCTCCCCCCTGGCAGCCTAAGGGTGTGGCAACCCTCCCCTCCTGGCAGCCTCAGGGTGTGGCAACCCTCCCCCCTGGCAGCCTCAGGGTGTGGCAACCCTCACCCCCTGGCAGTTTCAGGGTGTGGCAGCCCTCCACCCTGGCACCCGCGGTGTGTGGCAACCCTTACGCTCTGGCAGCCTCAGGGTGTGGCAACCCTCCCCCCCTGGCACCCGCGGTGTGTGGCAACCCTCCCCCCTGGCAGCCTCAGGGTGTATCAACCCTCCCCCCCGACAGCCTCAGGGTGTGGCAACCCTCACCCCTGGCAGCCTCAGGGTGTGGCAACCCTCCCCCCCTGGCAGCCTCAGGGTGTGGCAACCCTCACCCCCTGGAAGCCTCAGGGTGTGACAACCCTCCCCCCTGACACCCGCGGTGTGTGGCAACCCTTCCCCTCTGGCAGCCTCAGGGTGTGGCAACCCTCCCCCTCTGGCAGCCTCAGGGTGTGGCAACCCTCCCCCCTGACAGCCTCAGGGTGTGGCAACCCTCTCCCCTTGGCAGCCTCAGAGTGTGGCAACTCTCCGCCCCCGGGCACCCGCGGTGTGTGGCAACCCTCACCCCCTGGCAGCCTCAGGGTGTGGCAACCCTCCCCCCCTGACAGCCTCAGGGTGTGGCAACCCTCCCCCCTGGCAGCCTCAGGGTGTGGCAACCCTCCCCCCCTGACAGCCTCAGGGTGTGGCAACCCTCCCCACTGGCAGCCTCAGGGTGTGGCAACCCTCCCCCCCTGGCAGCCCCAGGGTGTGGCAACCTTCACCCCCTGGCAGCCTCAGGGTGTGGCAACCCTCCCCCCTGGCAGCCTCAGGGTGTGGCAACCCTCTCCCCTTGGCAGCCTCAGAGTGTGGCAACTCTCCGCCCGCGGGCACCCGCGGTATGTGGCAACCCTCACCCCCTGGCAGCCTCAGGGTGTGGCAACTCTCCCCCCTGGCAGCCTCAGGGTGTGGCAACCGTCCCCCCTGGCAGCCTCAGGGTGTGGTAACCCTCCCCCCCTTTCAGCCTCAGGGTGTGGCAACCCTCCCGCCCTGGCAACTGCGGTGTGGGGCAACCCTCCCCCCCTGGCAGCCTCATGGTGTGGCAACCCTTCCCCCCTGGCAGCCTCAGGGTGTGGCAACCCTCCCCTCTGGCAGCCTCAGGGTATGGCAACCCTCCCCCCTGGCAGCCTCAGGGTGTGGCAACCCTCCCCCCTGGCAGCCTCAGGGTGTGGCAACCCTCCCACTGGCAGCCTCAGGGTGTGGCAACCCTCCCTCCCTGGCACCCGCGGTGTGTGGCAACCCTCCCCCTGGCAGCCTCATGGTGTGGCAACCCTTCCCCCCTGTCAGCCTCAGGGTGTGGCAACCCTCCCCTCTGGCAGCCTCAGGGTGTGGCAACCCTCCCCCCTGGCAGCCTCAGGGTGTGGCAACCCTCCCCCCTGGCAGCCTCAGGGTGTGGCAACCCTCCCCCTGGCAGCCTCATGGTGTGGCAACCCTCCCCCATGGCAGCCTCAGGGTGTGGCAACCCTCCCGCCCTGGCAGCCTCAGGGTGTGGCAACCCTCCCCCTTTGGCACCCGCGGTGTGGGGCAACCCTCCCCCCCTGGCACCCGTGGTGTGGGGCAACCCTCCCCCCCTGGCACCCGCGGTGTGTGGCAAACCTCCCCCCTTGGCACCCGCTGTGTGGGGCAACCCTCCACCCCATGGCAGCCTCAGGGTGTGGCAGCCCTCTCCCCCTGACAGCCTCAGGGTGTGGCAACCCTCCGCTTCCGGGCACCCGCAGTGTGTGGCAACCCTCCCCCCCTGGCAGCCTCAGGGTGTGGCAACCCTCCCCCCTTGGCAGCCTCAGGGTGTGGCAACCCTCCCCCCTGGCAGCCTCAGGGAGTGGCAACCCTCCCCCCCTGGCAGCCTCAGGGTGTGGCAACCCTCCCCCCCTGGCAGCCTCAGGGTGTGGCAACCCTCCCCCCCTGGCACCCGCGGTGTGGGGCAACCGTCCCCCCCTGGCACCCGCGGTGTGGGGCAAGCCTCCCCCCCTGGCACCCGCGGTGTGTGGCAAACCTCCCCCCTTGGCACCCGCTGTGTGGGGCAACCCTCCACCCCATGGCAGCCTCAGGGTGTGGCAGCCCTCTCCCCCTGACAGCCTCAGGGTGTGGCAACCCTCCGCTTCCGGGCACCCGCGGTGTGTGGCAACCCTCCCCCCCTGGCAGCCTCAGGGTGTGGCACCCCTCCCCCCTTGGCAGCCTCAGGGTGTGGCAACCCTCCCCCCTGGCAGCCTCAGGGAGTGGCAACCCTCCCCCCTGGCAGCCTCAGGGTGTGGCAACCCTCCCCCCGTGGCAGCCTCATGGTGTGGCAACCCTCCCCCCTGGCAGCCTCAGGGTGTGGCAAAACTCCCCCCTGGCAGCCTCAGGTGTGGCAACCCTCCCCCCCTGGCACCCGCGGTGTGGGGCAACCCTCCTACCCTGGCGCCCGCGGTGTGGGGCAACCCTCCCCCCCTGACACCCGCGGTGTGTGGCAACCCTCCCCCCCTGGCAGCCTCAGGGTGTGGCAACCCTCCCCCCTGGCAGCCTCAGGGTGTGGCAACCCTCCCCACTGCCAGCCTCAGGGTGTGGCAACCCTCCCCCCTGGCAGCCTAAATGTGTGGCAACCCTCCCCCCTGGCAGCCTCAGGGTGTGGCAACCCTCCCCCTGGCAGCCTCAGGGTGTGGCAACCCTCCCCCCTGGCAGCCTCATGGTGTGGCAACGCTCCCCCCTGGCAGCCTCAGGGTGTGGTAACCCTCCCCCCCTGGCTCCCTAAGTGTGGGGCAACCCTCCCCCCTGGCAGCCTCTGGGTGTGGCAACGCTCCCCCCTGGTACCCTCATGGTGTGGCAACGTTTCCCCTGGCAGCCTCAGGGTGTGGCAACCCTCCCCCGTGGCACCCTCAGGGTGGGGCAACGCTTCCCCCTGGCACCCTCAGGATGTGGCAACCCTAACACCCTGGCACCCTCAGGGTGTGGCAAACCTCACTCCCTGGCACCATCAGGGTGTGGCAAACCCCCTGGCACCCTCATGGTGTGGCAACCCCCACTCTGAGACCCCCAGTGTGTGACAACACCCCATTGGCACCCTCAATGTGTAACAACCCTCGCACCCTGGCACCCTCAGTGTGTGACAACCCTTCCCCCTGGCACCCTCAGGGTGTGGCAACCCTCCCCCCTGGCACCCTCAGGGTGTGGCGTCCATCCCGCCGGCACTCTCAGGGTGTGGCAACCATCCCCTCGGCACCCTCAAGGTGTGGCAACCCTAACACCCTGGCACCCTCAGGGTGTGGCAACCCTCACACCCTGGCACCCTCAGGGTGTGGCAACCCTCACATCCTGGCACCCTCAGGGTGTGGCAACATCCCCCTGGCACCCTCAGTGTGTAACAACCCTCACACCCTGGCACCCTCAGTTTGTGGCAACCCTCCCTCCTGGCACCCTCAGGGTGTGGCAACCCTCCCCCTGGCACCCTCAGGGTGTGGCAACCATCCCCCCGGCACCCTCAGGGTGTGGCAACCCTCCCCCCCCTGGCACCCTCAGGGTTTGGCAACCCTCACACCCTGGCACTCTCAGGGTGTGGCAACCCCCCTGGCACCGTCAGTGTGTGGCAACCCCCCATTCTGACACCCCCAGTGTGTGGGGAACACCCCCCCTGGCACCCTCAGTGTGTAACAACCCTCACACCCTGGCACCCTCAGTGTGAGGCAACCCTCCCTCCTGGCACCCTCAGGGTGTGGCAACCCTCCCCCTGGCACCCTCAGGGTGTGGCAACCATCCCCCCGGCACCCTCAGGGTGTGGCAACCCTCCGCTCTGGCATCCTCAGGGTGTGGCAATCCTCCCCCTGGAACCCTCAGGGTGTGGCAACGCTCCCCCCTGGCACCCTCAGGGTGTGGCAACCTTCACAGCCTGGCACCCTCAGTGTGTGACAACCCTTCTCCCCTGGCATCCTCAGGATGTGGCAACCCTAACACCCTGGCACCCTCAGTGTGTCGCAACCCCCCCTGGCACCCTCAGTTTGTGTGGTGCGGCAACCCCCACTCTAACACCCCCAGGGGGTGGCAACACCCTCCCCTGGCACCCTCACTGTGTATCAGCCCCCACCCTGACACCCTCGGTATGTGGCAACCCCCGGCACCCTCATGTGTGGCAACCTCCCACCCTGACACCCTCAGTGTGTGTGGTGTGGCAACCCCCAGTCCGACACCCCCAGTGTGTGGCAACACCCTCCCCTGGCACCCTCACTGTGCGGCAACCCACACCCTGACACCCTCGGTATGTGGCAACCCCTGGCACCCTCATGTGTGGCAACCCCCAACCTGACGCCCTCAGTGTGTGGCAACATCCACACCCTGGCACCATCGGCGTATGTGGCAACCCCCACCCTGACACCCTAAGTGTATGGCAACATCCACACCCTAACACCCTGAGTGTACAGCAACCCCCCCGACACCCTCATGTGTGGCAACCCCCACCCTGACACCCTAAGTGTATGGCAACACCCACACCCTAACACCCTCAGTGTGTAGCAACCCCCCCCGACACTCATGTGTGGCAACCCCCACCCTGACACCCTAAGTGTGTGGCAACACCCACACCCTAACACCCTCAGTGTATGAAACACCCACACCCTGACACCCTAACACATTCACAGACACACACCTGACAGGAAGGAAACAACGTGTGATGGCATGTGATGCAGTGTCAGGGTGGGCGCACGTGACGAGCGGGGTTCCACAAGTATCAGTTATAGAGCCGGGGCTGTTTCTGGTATATGTGAACAACATGATTGTAAAGGTAAATGTGAAGCTAATAAGAAGAATTCAAGTGGACGAGAATCAGGTAGGACTACAAAGGGATCTGGACAGGCTCCAAACCTACAGGGTTGGCCTGTAAATCGCAGAGTCACTTGTTTGCACAGAACTGCTTAATGCCTCAAATCATGTAGTGGAAGTTTTAGCAGTAAAGATCGAGAACCAAAACCTAGTCATTGTGGTAGTCTACAAGCCTCCGGATGCAACGTCCCAGCAATTCCAGGAACAGCTGTTAAAAATTGAGCACTGTCTGGAAAATCTTCCAGCTCCTGCTCCCAACATCTTGCTTCGGGGGAATTTCAACTTGAGGCACCTAAAATGGAGGAATATAGCAAATAATGTTGTTGCAGTGATAACACCAGGAGGCAGCTCTAACGAAAACTCACACACACACGAGCTTTTAAATCTCTGCACAAAATTCAACTTAAACCAACAAATAACAGAGCCTACTAGACTGGAGAATACACTAGACCTCATCTTCACTAACAATGATGATCTGATAAGAAATGTCACCATATCAAAAACAATATACTCAAATCACAACATAATCGAGGTTCAGACATGTATGCGCGGAGCCCCAGACTGACAAAATGAGATTAGTCACGAGGGAGCCTTCACCAAATTCAACTTCAATAACAAAAACATAAAGTGGGACCAAGTAAATCAAGTAATAAACGATATAAGCTGGGAAGATATACTAAGCAACACAGACCCCAACCTATGCCTAGAACAGATTAACTAGGTGGCACTCGATGTATGCTCAAGGCTTATTCATTTAAGAAAAAGGAGGAGTAGATTAAAATAGAAAGAGGCAGGCGCTCCCTTTACAGGCGACGGAAAAGAATAACAGAGCGGCTAAAAGAGGCCAATATATCTAAAATGCGTAGGGAGTCACTGGTCAGAGAAACACCAAACATCGAACTTAAGCTAAAGGAATCTTATGGGAGTCAGGAATCGCGGGAAGAACTAAAAGCCTTAAATGAAATCGAAAGAAACCCAAAGTATTTCTTTTCTTATGCCAAATCAAAGTCGAGAACAACGTCCAGTATTGGGCCCCTACTTAAATAAGATGGGTCCTACACAAATGACAGCAAGGAAATGAGTGAGCTACTCAAGTCCCAATATGACTCAGTTTTTAGCAAGCCGCTAACCAGACTGAGAGTTGAAGATCAAAATGACTTTTTTTATGAGAGAGCCACAGAATTTGGTTAACACAAGCCTATCTGATGTTATCCTGACGCCAAATGACTTCGAACAGGCGATAAATGACATGCCCATGCACTCTGCCCCAGGGCCAGACTCATGGAACTCCGTGTTCATCAAGAACTGCAAGAAGCCCCTACAACGAGCTTTTACCATCCTATGGAGAGGAAGCATGGACACGGGGGTCGTCCCACAGTTACTAAAAACAGCAGACATAGCCCCACTCCACAAAGGGGGCATTAAAGCAATAGCAAAGAACTACAGACCGATTGCACTTACATCCCATATCATAAAAATCTTTGAAAGGGTCCTAAGAAACAAGATCACCACCCATCTAGAAACCCATCAATTACACAACCCAGGGCAACATGGGTTTAGAGCAGGTCGCTACTGTCTGTCTGAGCTACTGGATCACTACGACAAGATCCTAGATGCACTAGAAGACAAAAAGAATGCAGATGTAATATACAAAGTCTTTGCAAAAAACTTCGACAAGTGTGACCATGACATAATAGCTCACAAAATGCGTGTTAAAGGAATAACAGGAAAAGTTGGTCGATGGAACTATAATTTCCTCACTAACAGAACACAGAGAGTAGTCGTCAACAGAGTAAAGTCCGAGGCAGCTACGGTGAAAAGCTCTGTTCCACAAGGCACAGTACTCGCTCGCATCTTGTTTCTCATCCTCATATCTGACATAGACAAGGATGTCAGCCACAGCACCGTGTCTTCCTTTGCAGATGACACCCGAATCTGCATGACAGTGTCTTCCATTGCAGACACTGCAAGGCTCCAGGCGGACATCAACCAAATCTTTCAGTGGGCTGCAGAAAACAATATGAAGTTCAATGAAGAGAAATTTCAATTACTCCGATATGGTAAACATGAGGAAATTAAAACTTCATCAGAGTACAAAACAAATTCCTTCCACAAAAGAGAGCGAAAAACCAACGTCAAAAATCTGGGAGTGATCATGTCGGAGGATCTCACCTTCAAGGACCATAACATTGTATCAATCGCATCTGTTAGAAAAATGACAGGATGGATAATGACAACCTTCAAAACTAGGGATGCCAAGCCCATGATGACACTCTTCAGGTCGCTTGTTCTATCTAGGCTGGAAAATTGCTGCACACTAACAGCACCTTTCAAGGCAGGTGAAATTGCTGACCTAGAAAATGTACAGAGAACCTTCACAGCGCGCATAACGGAGATAAAAAACCTCAATTACTGGGAGCGCTTGAAGTTCCTGAACCTGTACTCCCTGGAACGCAGGCAGGAGAGATACATGGTTATATACACCTGGAAAATCCTAGAGGGACAAGTACCGAACTTGCACACGAAAATCACTCACAACAAAAGCGAAAGACTCGGCAGACGATGCTACATTCCCCCAAAGAAAAGCAGGGGTGTCACTAGCACGTTAAGAGACAATACAATAAGTGTCAGGGGCCTGAGACTGTTCAACTGTCTCCCAGCATGCATAAGGGGGATTACCAATAGACCCCTGGCAGTCTTCAAGCAGGCATGGAACAAGTACCTAAAGTCGGTACCTGACCAGCCGGGCTGTGGCTCGTACGTTGGATTGTGTGCAGCCAGCAGAAACAGCCTGGTTGATCAGGCTCTGATCCACCCGGAGGCCTTGTCACAGACCGGGCCGACGGGGCGTTGACCCCCGGAACTCTCCCCAG
Organism: Cherax quadricarinatus; assembly: GCF_038502225.1. NCBI lineage: Eukaryota > Metazoa > Arthropoda > Malacostraca > Decapoda > Parastacidae > Cherax > Cherax quadricarinatus. Next base: position 317,984 of record NW_027195055.1, read on the forward strand.
GTAAACTCCAGGTAACAAATGCCTCATGGAGTTTAACCTCACCAGGAAGAACTAAAAGCCATGAAGGAAATTGAAAAAAAAAAATACTTCTTCTCTTATGCCAAATCTAAGGGAAAAACAACATCCAGTATTGGGTCCCTGCTTAGGCGGGAGTTTACCTGGAGTTTACCTGGAGAGAGTTCCGGGGGTCAACGCCCCCGCGGCCCGGTCTGTGACCAGGCCTCCTGGTGGATCAGAGCCTGATCAACCAGGCTGTTGCTGCTGGCTGCACGCAAACCAACGTACGAGCCACAGCCCGGCTGATCAGGAACTGACTTTAGGTGCTTGTCCAGTGCCAGCTTGAAGACTGCCAGGGGTCTGTTGGTAATCCCCCTTATGTGTGCTGGGAGGCAGTTGAACAGTCTCGGGCCCCTGACACTTATTGTATGGTCTCTTAACGTGCTAGTGACACCCCTGCTTTTCATTGGGGGGATGGTGCATCGTCTGCCAAGTCTTTTGCTTTCGTAGTGAGTGTTTTTCGTGTGCAAGTTCGGTACTAGTCCCTTTAGGATTTTCCAGGTGTATATAATCATGTATCTCTCCCTCCTGCGTTCCAGGGAATACAGGTTTAGGAACCTCAAGCGCTCCCAATAATTGAGGTGTTTTATCTCCGTTATGCGCGCCGTGAAAGTTCTCTGTACATTTTCTAGGTCGGCAATTTCACCTGCCTTGAAAGGTGATGGGACATACACAGATGACAGCCAAGAAATGAGTGAGATACTAAAGTCTTAATATGACTCAGTGTTCAGTGAGCCGCTGCCCAGACTAAGGGTCGACAATCCAAGTGAATTCTTTATTACCGAGACCCACAATCTGGTCATCTCAAAAATCTCTGATGTTATCCAAATACCACAAGACTTTGAAAAGGCAATAAATGACATGCCCATGCACTGCCCCAGGCCCAGACTCATGGAACTCCGTGTTCATCAAGAACTGCAAGAAGCCCCTGTCACTTGCCTTCAGCATTCTATGGAGAGGGAGCATGGACACAGGGGTCATCCCACACTCACTAAAAACAACAGACATAGCCCCACTCTACAAAGGTGGCAGTAAAGCAATTGCAAAGAACTACAGACAAATAGCACTAACATCGCATATCATAAAAATCTCTGAGAGGGTTCTAAGAAGCAAGATCGCCACACACTTAGATACCCATCACTGACACAACCCAGGGCAACACAGGTTTAGAGCAGGTCGCTCCTGCCTGTCCCATCTACTGAATCACTATGACAAGGTCCTGGATGCTGTAGAGGATAAACAAAATGGAGACGTAGCATATAAAGACTTTGTGAAAGCCTTCGACAAGTGTGGCCTTAAGTTTACCTGGAGAGAGTTTCGGGGGTCAATGCCCCCGGGGCCCGGTCTGTGACCAGGCCTCCTGGTGGATCAGCGCCTGATCAACCAGGCTGTTGCTGCTGGCTGCACGCAAACCAACGTATGAGCCACAGCCCGGCTGATCAGGAACTGACTTTAGGTGCTTGTCCAGTGCCAGCTTGAAGACTGCCAGGGGTCTGTTGGTAATCCCCCTTATGTGTGCTGGGAGGCAGTTGAACAGTCTCGGGCCCCTGACACTTATTGTATGGTCTCTTAACGTGCTAGTGACACCCCTGCTTTTCATTGGGGGGATGGTGCATCGTCTGCCAAGTCTTTTGCTTTCGTAGTGAGTGATTTTCGTGTGCAAGTTCGGTACTAGTCCCTCTAGGATTTTCCAGGTGTATATAATCATGTATCTCTCCCTCCTGCGTTCCAGGGAATACAGGTTTAGAAACCTCAAGCGCTCCCAGTAACTGAGGTGTTTTATCTCCGTTATGCGCGCCGTGAAAGTTCTCTGTACATTTTCTAGGTCCGCAATTTCACCTGCCTTGAAAGGTGCTGTTAGAGTGCAGCAATATTCCAGCCTAGATAGAACAAGTGACCTGAAGAGTGTCAACATGGGCTTGGCCTCCCTAGTTTTGAAGGTTCTCATTATCCATCCTGTCATTTTTCTAGCAGATGCGATTGATACAATGTTATGGTCCTTGAAGGTGAGATCCTCCGACATAATCACTCCCAGGTCTTTGACGTTGGTGTTTCGCTCTATTTTGTGGCCAGAATTTGTTTTGTACTCTGATGAAGATTTAATTTCCTCATGTTTACCATATCTGAGTAATTGAAATTTCTCATCGTTGAACTTCATATTGTTTTCTGCAGCCCACTGAAAGATTTGGTTGATGTCCGCCTGGAGCCTTGCAGTGTCTGCAATGGAAGACACTGTCATGCAGATTCGGGTGTCATCTGCAAAGGAAGACACGGTGCTGTGGCTGACATCCTTGTCTATGTCGGATATGAGGATGAGGAACAAGATGGGAGCTAGTACTGTGCCTTGTGGAGCAGAGCTTTTCACCGTAGCTGCCTCGGACTTTACTCTGTTGACGACTACTCTCTGTGTTCTGTTAGTGAGGAAATTATAGATCCATCGACCGACTTTTCCTGTTATTCCTTTAGCACGCATTTTGTGCGCTATTGCGCCATGGTCACACTTGTCGAAGGCTTTTGCAAAGTCTGTATATATTACATCTGCATTCTTTTTGTCTTCTAGTGCATTTAGGACCTTGTCGTAGTGATCCAATAGGTGAGACAGACAGGAGCGACCTGTTCTAAACCCATGTTGCCCTGGGTTGTGTAACTGATGGGTTTCTAGATGGGTGGTGATCTTGCTTCTTAGGACCCTTTCAAAGATTTTTATGATATGGGATGTTAGTGCTATTGGTCTGTAGTTCTTTGCTGTTGCTTTACTGCCCCCTTTGTGGAGTGGGGCTATGTCTGTTGTTTTTAGTAACTGAGGGACGACCCCCGTGTCCATGCTCCCTCTCCATAGGATGGAAAAGGCTCGTGATAGGGGCTTCTTGCAGTTCTTGATGAACACAGAGTTCCATGAGTCTGGCCCTGGGGCAGAGTGCATGGGCATGTCATTTATCGCCTGTTCGAAGTCATTTGGCGTCAGGATAACATCGGATAGGCTTGTGTTAATCAAATTTTGTGGCTCTCTCATAAAAAATTCATTTTGATCTTCGACTCTCAGTCTGGTTAGCGGCTTGCTAAAAACTGAGTCATATTGGGACTTGAGTAGCTCACTCATTTCCTTGCTGTCATCTGTGTAGGACCCATCTTGTTTAAGTAGGGGCCCAATACTGGACGTTGTTCTCGATTTTGATTTGGCATAGGAGAAGAAATACTTTGGGTTTTTTTTATTTCATTTATGGCTTTTAGTTCTTCCCGCGATTCCTGACTCCTAAAGGATTCTTTTAGCTTAAGTTCGATGCTGGCTATTTCTCTGACCAGTGTCTCCCTACGCATTTCAGATATATTGACCTCTTTTAGCCGCTCTGTTATTCTTTTCCGTCGCCTGTAAAGGGAGCGCCTGTCTCTTTCTATTTTACATCTACTCCTCCTTTTTCTTAGAGGAATAAGCCTTGTGCATACATCGAGTGCCACCGAGTTAATCTGTTCTAGGCATAAGTTGGGGTCTGTGTTGCTTAGTATATCTTCCCAGCTGGATTTGGTGGCCCGGTGGTCTGGTGGCTAAAGCTCCCGCTTGACACACAGAGGGCCCGGGTTCGATTCCCGGCGGGTGGAAATTCCGACACGTTTCCTTACACCTATTGTCCTGTTCACCTAGCAGCAAATAGGTACCTGGGTGTTAGTCGACTGGTGTGGGTCGCATCCTGGGGGACAAGATTAAGGACCCCAATGGAAATAAGTTAGACAGTCCTCGATGACGAACTGACTTTCTTGGGTTATCCTGGGTGGCTAACCCTCCGGGGTTAAAAATCTGAACGAAATCTTATCTTATCTTATCTTATATCGGTTAGGACTTGGTTTACTTGGTCCCACTTTATGTTTTTGTTATTGAAGTTGAATTTGGTGAATGCTCCCTCGTGACTACTCTCATTTTGTCGGTCTGGGGCTCCACGCATACATGTCTGAACCTCAATTATGTTGTGATCTGAGTATATTGTTTTTGATACGGTGACATTTCTTATCAGATCATCATTGTTAGTGAAGATGAGGTCTAGTGTATTCTCCAGTCTAGTAGGCTCTATTATTTGCTGGTTTAAATTGAATTTTGTGCAGAGATTTAAAAGCTCGTGTGAGTGTGAGTTTTCATCAGAGCTGCCTCCTGGTGTTATTACTGCAACAATATTATTTGCTATATTCCTCCATTTCAGGTGCCTTAAGTTGAAATCCCCCAGGAGCAAGATGTTGGGTGCAGGAGCTGGAAGATTTTCCAGACAGTGGTCAATTTTTAACAGCTGTTCCTGGAATTGCTGGGATGTTGCATCCGGAGGCTTGTAGACTACCACAATGACTAGGTTTTGGTTCTCGACCTTTACTGCCAAAACTTCCACTACATCATTTGAGGCATTAAGCAGTTCTGTGCAAACAAGTGACTCTGCAATGTACAGGCCAACCCCCCCCCCTCTTTTGCCTGTTCACTCTGTCACATCTGTATAGGTTGTAACCTGGGATCCATATTTCGTTGTTCAAGTGATCCTTTATGTGGGTCTCAGTGAAAGCCGTGAACATTGCCTTTGCCTCTGCAAGCAGTCCACGGATGAAAGGTATTTTGTTGTTTGTTGCTGGCTTTAGACCCTGTATATTTGCAAAGAAGAATGTTATCGGACTGGTGGTATTGTTGGTACTAGGGGGGGATTTTTTTTCCGGCATTAGTATCTGCATCTGTTGGTTTGGAGTGGAGGCCATCGACTGTGGTTCCACTCCAGGAATGACTGGATTTGGTGTACGATTTCTGCCATTTCCTGCCAGTTTTTTTTTCTTCCTGGCACTAAAAAACCTGTCCCCCTTGAGTGGCTGTGGCTGCCCAGGTTTTCCCATGGCCTGGATGTTTTGTATCTTTTTGTCCCCTTTAGATGGTATGCCTGGCAATTTAAGTTATAGCACAGTCTTTCCTGTACTGAAGAGGTACACATTTCAGGGTGAAAAAGCTTACAGGAAGGGAGTTTGCATTTTCCTGTTGTCATATGGGCATGGCATTTTCTAGGGTGGTCATAGTTGCATGTCCCATCTGTTTTTCCAGATTTCCCATGCCAGCAGATACCAAGTGCATAGTATTTGCACAGGCTTGGTTTCCGCTTGCCTTGGGTTTCTGTTGCTGTATTCCCTGTTGGTGCATGTTTCCCTGTCTTACTTCTATCCTCCCTAGCACCAACAATGGAGCTCCCACCAGTTGTTTTTGGTAATTTATCCTCACTATTGCTATTGGAGTCCTCTTGTTTGCTATTTCCTGAGGTATTTCTAGTTTGCAATATTGGTTTTATCTTATCTTTGACTACACTTGTTTCCCTACTATGGCTCCTGTCCCCTATGAGGTCATTTATATGTATTCCTTCCTGCGTATAATTCCCGACTACCTGGACAAAATCTCCAGCTTCACCATTACTGTCTCCCAGGACAGCACCTCCAGCTTCACCATTACTGTCTCCCAGGACAGCACCTCCAGCTTCACCATTACTGTCTCCCAGGACAGCACCTCCAGCTTCACCATTACTGTCTCCCAGGACAGCACTATCAGCCCCACATTTAATGACTACCAGGACATCACCTCCAGCCTTACAGTTTCTGACTACATGGCCAGTATCAAGGGCAGTACAATTCAGCCCAGACTTTTTATGTTCCCATCTGTTGTAGAAAGCTTCCAGGTTTTCTATGAAAGCAGCTTTGATGTTGTCCTCTTTTAATACCCTTGTGATTTTAGTCCACAGATTTTCCTCATTTGGGCATACCCAAAAACACTTCTCTGTTTTAATACTGCTTGTAGCTAGTTCTTGAATATCTGCACAAGGGGCGTGACACCAATTTCCACAAAAATGACAATTTATCCATGTGGAAGCCCGTTTGTTTGACTGACCACAGACTACACACAGCTTCATAATGATTTGAATGGTTGATTTACTGCAATTCTACTAGCAACCTCTTGAATATTCTATTAATAACCTTAAATGAAGCTCTAGCTATTTGTATTTCTGTTTCTAACTGTTTTTGTATATTGGACAGCTTACCGTCACGTTCCTGATTTTTAATGTTTGTGTTTATAAGGGCGCCTACAACCCCATCCGTTTACAGTCTCTTTATTGTCCAACGAAACCGTTTGAAACCAGTCCCGGGTTCGGACCAGTCAAGGGTTCGGACCAGTCAAGGGTTCGGACCAGTCAAGGGTTCGGACCAGTCGATCTGATCTGATCAGTGGGTCACTTATTTAAAACATACTGGTCGGTGATTTGAGCTAACACATGAAGGATCTACTGGAAATTATCTACCCGAGTAATATGTGATTTGACTGATACATAAGTATAACTTGCGTGTTGAAGAGCCGGTGATATCTGGCAGCTCCTACAGTGACGAACGGTCGACCTCCACCCTTGTTTATCAATCGCTGTATCTAGCTTTTCTAGTTTTTTTTTTTTTTTTTTTTTTTTTTTTTTTTTTTTTTTTTTTTCTCCGTCTCCACCACAATAAATGCTATATTATCACTATAGTTGACTGATGCAAATTTTGGAGGAAGGGCGCTTTTTCTGTATTAATAATTGCTTTTCGTTGTGTATATTGCGACCGCTGGTAACTACAGGTTATATGAAATTCACAGTAACGTCTGGTATTTCAATAAAAAAGAAACTAATGAAAGTCACTCCACTCCACTAAGTACCACTATAATACTGGTTAGTTGCTACTACAACACTGTATTCTGCTAATCACTGGTATCACTAGATTATATGCGATGGTGCGATGCGATTATATGCCATGGTGTAATAGCACACAAAATGCCTGATAAAGCAATAACAGGAAAAGTGGGTACATGGATCTAACTTCCTGACAAATAGAACACAAAGAGTAATACTAAACAAAGTAAAGTCTGAGGCAGCTACGGTGAAAAGCTCTGTTTCACAAGGCACAGTACTCGCTCCAATCCTATTCCTCATAATCATTTCTGACATAGACAGAGATGTAAGCCATAGCTCCGTGTCTTCCTAAGTGGATAACACCTGAATTGCAGAGTCACTTGTTTGCACAGAACTGCTAAATGCCTCAAATGATGTAGTGAAAGTTTTAGCAGTAAAGGTCGAGAACCAAAACCTAGTCATTGTGGTAGTCTACAAGCCTCCGGATGCAACATCCCAGCAATTCACGGAACAGCTGTTAAAAATTGACCACTGTCTGGAAAATCTTCCAGCTCCTGCACCCAACATCTTGCTCCTGGGGGATTTCAACTTAAGGCACCTAAAATGGAGGAATATAGCAAATAATATTGTTGCAGTAATAACACCAGGAGGCAGCTTTGATGAAAACTCACACTCACGCGAGCTTTTAAATTTCTGCACAAAATTCAATTTAAACCAGCAAATAATAGAGCCTACTAGACTGGAGAATACACTAGACCTCATCTTCACTAACAATGATGATCTGATAAGAAATGTCACCATAACAAGGCGATAAATGACATGGCGCCCATGCAGATTGCGCCCCAGGCCAGACTCACGGAACCTGTGCTTCATCAAGAACTGCAAGAAAGTCCTCCTAGTCACGAGCCTTTCCTATCCATCCCATGGAGCAGGGAGCATGGACACGGGGAAGTCCGTCCCACAGTTACTACAAACCACAAGACATAAGCTTCCCACTCACAAAGGGGCAGTAGCAAACAGCAAAGGAATTCAGTAGACCAATTAGGTCATACTAAACATCTCCCATATCATGTGAAAATTCTGAAAGGGGTTCCTAAGCCAGGCCAAGATCAACCACTCATCTAGAAACCCATCAGTTTACACAACCCAGCGGCAACATGGGTTTAGAACAAGGTGTCCGCCTTGAACTGTCCCTTCAACTATTGATTCACAGACAAGGTCCTAAATGCACCAGGAAGACAAAAAGAATGCAGATGTATATACAAGCAGATTTGCAAAGCCTCGACAAGTGTGACCATGGCAGAACTTTCACGGCGTGCATAACGGAGATAAAACACCTCAATTATTGGGAGCGCTTGAGGTTCCTAAACCTGTATTCCCTGGAACGCAGGAGGGAGAGATACATGATTATATACACCTGGAAAATCCTAGAGGGACTAGTACCGAACTTGCACACGAAAATCACTCACTACGAAAGCAAAAGACTTGGCAGACGATGCACCATCCCCCCAATGAAAAGCAGGGGTGTCACTAGCACGTTAAGAGACCATACAATAAGTGTCAGGGGCCCGAGACTGTTCAACTGCCTCCCAGCACACATAAGGGGGATTACCAACAGACCCCTGGCAGTCTTCAAGCTGGCAATGGACAAGCACCTAAAGTCAGTTCCTGATCAGCCGGGCTGTGGCTCGTACGTTGGTTTGCGTGCAGCCAGCAGCAACAGCCTGGTTGATCAGGCTCTGATCCACCAGGAGGCCTGGTCACAGACCGGGCCGCGGGGGCGTTGACCCCCGGAACTCTCTTCAGGTATACTCCAGGTATACAGTGACCTCCATCAAAGACACCACAAGACTCGAAGCGGACATCAACCAAATCTTCAATTGGGCCACTCAAAACAATATGAAGTTCAATGAAGCGAAATTTAAACTACTCAGATATGGAAAACCTGAGGAAATTAAAACTGTATGAAGGTATTCAACAAATTCTGACCAAACAATAGAGCGAGAAAGTAATGTGAAAGGCCTGGGAGTGATAATGTCAGAGGATCTCACCTTCAAAGACCACAAAAATGTATTTACTGCATCTGCTAGGAAAATGAAAGGATGGATAATGAGAACCTTCAAAACTAGGAATGCCAGGACCATGATGATTCTCTTCAAATTGTTTGTTCTCTCTAGGTTGGAATACTGCTGTACACTAACTGCCCTCTTTAAGGCTAACCTGGAGAGTGTACAAAGAACTTTCATGGCACACATAGGTATGAAAAGGCACCTAAATTACTGGGAAAAGTTGAAAGCCCTTGATCAGTATTTCCTAGAGTGCAAGCGATAGAGATACATGATAATATACACTTGGAAAATCCTAGAGGGATTAGTACCAAACTTAGACATGAAAATCACTCCAATATTGAGACTTTAGTATCTCACTCATTTCTGGCTATCATCTGCGTATGTCCCATCCTGCCTAAGCAGGGGACCAATACTGGATGTTGTGTTTTTCCCTTAGATTTTGCATAAAAGAAGCATTATTTTTTTCACTTTCCTTTATGGCTTTTAGTTCTTCCTGTGATTCTTATCTCTTGTAAGATTCCTTCAGCTTAAGTTCAATATTTGCAATTTCATTAACCAGTGCCTCCGTTCATATTTCAGATATATTGGCCCCTCTCAGCAGCTCTGTGACCCTTCGCCTTCTGCTGTATAGTGAGCATCTTTCTCTTTCCAGTTTACAGCTTCTCTTTCTTTCTTTTAATGCAATGTGCCTTGAGCAGATCTTAAGAATCACAGAATTTGTTTTTTCTAGGTAAAGGTTCGGATATGTGTTGTTTATGATATCTTCCCAGCTTGTTTCATTTAGGACTTGGTTGACTAGTTCCCATTGTAAATAGTTCATTACCATTGTAACTTGGTTACTTTGTGGCCCAGTCCCTGGACCCATTATGTACCTCTGAAATGTTGAGGTACAGTCCCTGGACCCATTTTGTACCTTTGTAATGTTGAGGTACAGTCCCTGGACCCATTATGTACCTCTGTAATGATAACATACAGTCCTTGAACCCATTATGTACCTCTGTAATGTTGAGGTACAGTCCCTAGACCCATTATATACCTCTGTAATGTTGGGGTACAGTCCCTGGGCTCATTAAGTACTTCTGTAATGTTGAGGTACAGTCCCTGGACCCATTATGTACCTCTGTAATGTTGAGGTACAGTCTCTGGACCCATTATGTAACTCTAATGATGAGGTACAGTCCCTGGACATTATGTACCTCTGTAATGTTGAGGTACACTCCTTGGACCCATTATGTACCTCTATAATGTTGACGTACAGTCCCTGGACCCATTATGTACCTCTACAATCTACCACCCACACTGGGTATGGGCTACTTAACACATATATTAAAGTAACTCAGTGATGCAGATATCTAAGAGATTTCATTGTTTTTTAGAGCAATATTAGTTAGGTAGTTAGTTTATTACCTTCATTATTAACCCCACAACCATCCTGACGGTGGTGGCCAAATATCACTGTGGCGTAGGGTGGCCCGTGTCTTGGTAGGCAAAGCTCTCGCTTCACATATCCGGGTTCGATTCCTGGTAAGGACAGAAACACTGGGGGTGTTTTCTTACACCTGTTGTCCGTGTTTGGCCATCAGTAAAATGGGTACCTGGGTGTTAGTCGACTGGTGTGGGTTGCATCCTGGGACAAAACTGACCTAATTTGCGAGAAATGCTCAGCATAACAAGGGGAGTTTTGTATAATACTATGTTATTGATGTCAGCTATGGTCTGTATACCTTGTACATGTACTTGTATACCTTGTACATGTACTTGTATACCTTGTACATATACTTGCATACCTTGTACATGTACTTGTATACCTTGTACATGTACTTATATACCTTGTACATATATTTGTATACCTTGTACATATACTTGTATACCTTGCATATGTTTACCTGGAGAGTTTACCTGGAGAGAGTTCCGGGGGTCAACGCCCCCGCGGCCCGGTCTGAGACCAGGCCTCCTGGTGGATCAGAGCCTGATCAACCAGGCTGTTGCTGCTGGCTGCACGCAAACCAACATACGAGCCACAGCCCGGCTGATCCGGAACTGACTTTAGGTGCTTGTCCAGTGCCAGCTTGAAGACTGCCAGGGGTCTGTTGGTAATCCCCCTTATGTGTGCTGGGAGGCAGTTGAACAGTCTCGGGCCCCTGACACTTATTGTATGGTCTCTTAACGTGCTAGTGACACCCCTGCTTTTCATTGGGGGGATGGTGCATCGTCTGCCAAGTCTTTTGCTTTCGTAGTGGGTGATTTTCGTGTGCAAGTTCGGTACTAGTCCCTCTAGGATTTTCCAGGTGTATATAATCATGTATTTCTCCCTCCTGTATTCCAGGGAATACAGGTTTAGGAACCTCAAGCGCTCCCAATAATTGAGGTGTTTTATCTCCGTTATGCGCGCCGTGAAAGTTCTCTGTACATTTTCTAGGTCGGCAATTTCACCTGCCTTGAAAGGTGCTGTTAGTGTGCAGCAATATTCCAGCCTAGATAGAACAAGTGACCTGAAGAGTGTCATCATGGGCTTGGCCTCCCTAGTTTTGAAGGTTCTCATTATCCATCCTGTCATTTTTCTAGCAGATGCGATTGATACAATGTTATGGTCCTTGAAGGTGAGATCCTCCGACATGATCACTCCCAGGTCTTTGACGTTGGTGTTTCGCTCTATTTTGTGGCCAGAATTTGTTTTGTACTCTGATGAAGATTTAATTTCCTCATGTTTACCATATCTGAGTAATTGAAATTTCTCATCGTTGAACTTCATATTGTTTTCTGCAGCCCACTGAAAGATTTGGTTGATGTCTGCCTGGAGCTTTGCAGTGTCTGCAATGGAAGACACTGTCATGCAGATTCGGGTGTCATCTGCAAAGGAAGACACGGTGCTGTGGCTGACATCCTTGTCTATGTCGGATATAAGGATGAGGAACAAGATGGGAGCGAGTACTGTGCCTTGTGGAACAGAGCTTTTCACCGTAGCTGCCTCGGACTTTACTCTGTTGACGACTACTCTCTGTGTTCTGTTAGTGAGGAAATTATAGATCCATCGACCGACTTTTCCTGTTATTCCTTTAGCACGCATTTTGTGCGCTATTACGCCATGGTCACACTTGTCGAAGGCTTTTGCAAAGTCTGTATATATTACATCTGCATTCTTTTTGTCTTCTAGTGCATTTAGGACCTTGTCGTAGTGGTCCAATAGTTGAGACAGACAGGAGCGACCTGTTCTAAACCCATGTTGCCCTGGGTTGTGTAACTGATGGGTTTCTAGATGCGTGGTGATCTTGCTTCTTAGGACCCTTTCAAAGATTTTTATGATATGGGATGTTAGTGCTATTGGTCTGTAGTTCTTTGCTGTTGCTTTACTGCCCCCTTTGTGGAGTGGGGCTATGTCTGTTGTTTTTAGTAACTGTGGGACGACCCCCGTGTCCATGCTCCCTCTCCATAGGATGGAAAAGGCTCGTGATAGGGGCTTCTTGCAGTTTTTGATGAACACAGAGTTCCATGAGTCTGGCCCTGGGGCAGAGTGCATGGGCATGTCATTTATCGCCTGTTCGAAGTCATTTGGCGTCAGGATAACATCGGATAGGCTTGTGTTAATCAAATTTTGTGGCTCTCTCATAAAAAATTCATTTTGATCTTCGACTCTCAGTCTGGTTAGCAGCTTGCTAAAAACTGAGTCATATTGGGACTTGAGTAGCTCACTCATTTCCTTGTTGTCATCTGTGTAGGACCCATCTTGTTTAAGTAGGGGCCCAATACTGGACGTTGTTCTCGATTTTGATTTGGCATAGGAGAAGAAATACTTTGGGTTTCTTTCGATTTCATTTATGGCTTTTAGTTCTTCCCGCGATTCCTGACTCCTAAAGGATTCTTTTAGCTTAAGTTCGATGCTTGCTATTTCTCTGACCAGTGTCTCCCTACGCATTTCAGATATATTGACCTCTTTTAGCCGCTCTGTTATTCTTTTCCGTCGCCTGTAAAGGGAGCGCCTGTCTCTTTCTGTTTTACGTCTACTCCTCCTTTTTCTTAGAGGAATAAGCCTTGTGCATACATCGAGTGCTACCGAGTTAATCTGTTCTAGGCATAAGTTGGGGTCTGTGTTGCTTAGTATATCTTCCCAGCTTATATCGGTTAGGACTTGGTTTACTTGGTCCCACTTTATGTTTTTGTTATTGAAGTTGAATTTGGTGAATGCTCCCTCGTGACTAATCTCATTATGTCGGTCTGGGGCTCCGCACATACATGACTGAACCTCAATTATGTTGTGATCTGAGTATATTGTTTTTGATATGGTGATATTTCTTATCAGATCATCATTGTTAGTGAAGATGAGGTCTAGCGTATTCTCCAGTCTAGTAGGCTCTATTATTTGCTGGTTTAAATTGAATTTTGTGCAGAGATTTAAAAGCTCGCGTGAGTGTGAGTTTTCATCAGAGCTGCCTCCTGGTGTTATTACTGCAACAATATTATTTGCTATATTCCTCCATTTTAGGTGCCTTAAGTTGAAATCCCCCAGGAGCAAGATGTTGGGTGCAGGAGCTGGAAGGTTTTCCAGACAGTGGTCAATTTTTAACAGCTGTTCCTGGAATTGCTGGGATGTTGCATCCGGAGGCTTGTAGACTATCACAATGACTAGGTTTTGGTTCTCGACCTTTACTGCTAAAACTTCCACTACATCATTTGAGGCATTTAGCAGTTTTGTGCAAACAAGTGACTCTGCAATGTACAGGCCAACCCCCCCCCCCTTTTGCCTGTTCACTCTGTCACATCTGTATAGGTTGTAACCTGGGATCCATATTTCGTTGTCCAAGTGATCCTTTATGTGGGTCTCAGTGAAAGCCGCGAACATTGCCTTTGCCTCTGCAAGCAGTCCACGGATGAAAGGTATTTTGTTGTTTGTTGCTGGCTTTAGACCCTGTATATTTGCAAAGAAGAATGTTATCGGACTGGTGGTATTGTTGGTACTGGGGGGGGATTTTTTTTCCGGCATTAGTATCTGTATCTGTTGGTTTGGAGTGGAGGCCATCGACTGTGGTTCCACTCCAGGAATGACTGGGTTTGGTGTACGATTTCTGCCATTTCCTGCCAGTTTTTTTTCCTTCCTGGCACTAAAAAACCTCTCCCTCTTGAGTGGCTGTGGCTACCCAGGTTTTCCCATGGCCTGGATGTTTTGTATCTTTTTGTCCCCTTTAGATGGTATGCCTGGCAATTTAAGTTATAGCACAGTCTTTCCTGTACTGAAGAGGTACACAGTTCAGGGTGAAAAAGCTTACAGGAAGGGAGTTTGCATTTTCCTGTTGTCATATGGGCATGGCATTTCCTAGGGTGGTCATAGTTACACGTCCCATCTGTTTTTCCAGATTTCCCATGCCAGCAGATACCGAGTGCATAGTATGTGCACAGGCTTGGTTTCCGTTTGCCTTGGGTTTCTGTGACTGTACTCCCTGTTGGTGCATGTTTCCCTGTCTTACTTCTATCCTCCCTAGCACCAACAATGGAGCTCCCACCATTTGTTTTTGGTAATATATCCTCACTATTGCTATTGGAGTCCTCTTGTTTGCTATTTCCTGCGGTATTTCTAGTTTGCAATATTGGTTTTATCTTATCTTTGACTACACTTGTTTCCCTACTATGGCTCCTGTCCCCTATGAGGTCATTCATATGTATTCCTTCCTGCGTATAATTCCCGACTACCTGGACAAAATCTCCAGCTTCACCATTACTGTCTCCCAGGACAGCATCTCCAGCTTCCCCATTACTGTCTCCCAGGACAGCATCTCCAGCTTCACCATTACTGTCTCCCAGGACAGCACCTCCAGCTTCACCATTACTGTCTCCCAGGACAGCACTATCAGCCCCCCATTTACTGACTACCAGGACATCATCTCCAGCCTTACAGTTTCTGACTACATGGCCAGTATCAAGGGCAGTACCATTCAGCCCGGACTTTTTATGTTCCCATCTGTTGTAGAAAGCTTCCAGGTTTTCTATGAAAGCAGCTTTGATGTTGACCTCTTTTAATACCCTTGTGATTTTAGTCCACAGATTTATCTCATTTGTATATCTTGTACATATACTTGTATACCTTGCATATGTACTTGAATACCTTGTGAATGTACTTTTTTGCCTTGTACTTGTACTTGTATACCTTGTGCATATACCTGCATAACTTGTGCATGGAGTTTACCTGGAGTTTACCTGGAGAGAGTTCCGGGGATCAACGCCCCCGCCGCCCGGTCTGTGATCAGGCCTCCTGGTGGATCAGAGCCTGATCAACCAGGCTGTTGCTGCTGGCTGCACGCAAACCAACGTACGAGCCACAGCCCGGCTGATCAGGAACTGACTTTAGGTGCTTGTCCAGTGCCAGCTTGAAGACTGCCAGGGGTCTGTTGGTAGTTAGTTAGTTAGTTTAATATGTTTATTATGCACCCCATACCCATCCTGTGGGCGGTAGTCAAAAGATTACAGAGGTACATAATTGGTCCAGGGACTGGACTCCAAAGTTTTGATAGCTGAGCAAGTTACAGAGGTAATGAACTCACAATTTACAAAGGTAATGAACTCACAATTTACAAAGGTAATGAACTCACAATTTACAAAGGTAATGAACTCCAGGTAAGTCTGGTCAATGAATTCTGTAGAATGGTTACTTACGTTTATACTTTGGCTACAATCATGAACAAATTATAGAGTAATGAGCAATTCACACTTCCACACCCGGTCACAACTGTAATGAGTTATTGGTGCAAATATTGATTGTTGAGTCACACACACACACACACACACACACACACACACACACACACACACACACACACACACACACACACACACACACACACACACACACACACACACACACACACACTTTAGTTTAATATCTTTATGCACCCCATACCCATCCTGTGGGCGGTAGTCAAAAGATTACAAAGGTACATGATGGGTCCAGTGACTGGACCCCAAAGTTATGATAGCTGAACTAGTTACAAAGGTAATGAACTCCAGGTAGATCTGGTCACTAATCATGGCAAGTTACAGAGGTAATGAATCAGCTTCACTCCTATACATGGTTACAGTCATGAACAAATTACAAAGTAATGAACCACTGATACGTCCACACCTGGTCACAATTGTAATGAGTTATAAATACAAATATTAAGTGGATCATACACCCACACTAGTGCGCGCACGCACATGCACACACGAGGGCGCACGCATGGACATGTGCACACGAGCGTACAAATATATGCATACACACAAGGACGCACACCCACACACACACACCCACACACACACACCAACACCCACACACACACACCCTCACACACACCCACACACACACCCTCACACACACCCACACACACACCCACACACACACACACCCACACACGCACACACACACCCACACACGCACACACACACCCACACACGCACACACACACACACACACACGCACACACACACACACACCCTCACACACCCGCACACACACCCTCACACACACCCACACACACACACACACACACACACACACACACACACACACACACACACACACACACACACACACACACACACACACACACACACACACACACACACACACACACACACACACACATTAGTTAGTTTAATATGTTTATTATGCACCCCATACCCATCCTGTGGGCGGTAGTCAAAAGATTACAGAGGTACATAATTGGTCCAGGGACTGGACTCCAAAGTTTTGATAGCTGAGCAAGCTACAGAGGCAATGAACTCACAATTTACAAAGGTAATGAACTCACAATTTACAAAGGTAATGAACTCACAATTTACAAAGGTAATGAACTCACAATTTGCAAAGGTAATGAACTCACAATTTACAAAGGTAATGAACTCCAGGTAAGTCTGGTCACAATCATGACAAGTTACAAAGGTATTTACAGATTACAGAGGTACGTAATGGGTCCAGGGACTGGGCCCCCAAAGTTTTGATAGCTGAACTAGGTACAAAGGCAACGAGCTCACAAGTTACAAAGGTAATGAATTCTGTAGAATGGTTACTTACGTTTATACTTTGGCTACAATCATGAACAAATTATAGAGTAATGAGCAATTCACACTTCCACACCCGGTCACAACTGTAATGAGTTATTGGTGCAAATATTGATTGTTGAGTCACACACACACACACACACACACACACACACACACACACACACACACACACACACACACACACACACACACACACACACACACACACACACACACACACACACACACACACACACACACACACACACTTTAGTTTAATATCTTTATGCACCCCATACCCATCCTGTGGGCGGTAGTCAAAAGATTACAAAGGTACATAATGGGTCCAGTGACTGGACCCCAAAGTTATGATAGCTGAACCAGTTACAAAGGTAATGAACTCCAGGTAGATCTGGTCACTAATCATGGCAAGTTACAGAGGTAATGAATCAGCTTCACTCCTATACATGGTTACAGTCATGAACAAATTACAAAGTAATGAACACACACACACACATGCACACATGTGGTAATGCTTTATTTACAGCTAGCAAAGTCAGGGTATTTCTCCAGAATGGTCTGCAATATACCACTGTGGATAAAATACTTAGCCATTTCTTGAACACTTCTGAGTGAGTTGTTTCTAAATTCATTAATTTGATCACACTCCAGTACATAATGACGCAATGTGTGACAATAGTCCATCTGGCAAAGTTTACATTTCGTTTGGTCTACATCTGGTGGTGGTGATTTAACCTGCCAAAGATACTTGTAACCCAGCCGGAGCCGGGCAGTAGTGACATCCAAGAGTCTACTTATCTTGTTGGATGCACCATAGACATGTGGCTCCTCCTGCATGATGGAATGATGATAGATGGACTGACTTGTGTCAATCTCCCTAAGTCTTAAGTCAATAAAGTTCATTTGAAGTTCTTTTCGTATTATTGTTCTCAAACTGCTAAATGACAACCCAAGATTGTAATCTACCCCCTCTTTGAAAGCATACAGCTTAGCCAATTTATCAGTTCTATCATGCATCTGAAGACCAATGTGAGATGGAATCCACAGCATGTGCACTCTGACTCCACTGTCCACAATCTTACCATATCTATGTCTGGCTTCTGACAAAAGCATGCCACAATTTATACTTAATGAGTTGAGAGCATTTATGGATGACAGAGAATCAGTTACAATTAAAGTGTCAACCTTAGATACATGGACACATTTGAGTGCAAGGAGTATGGCAAACAGTTCTGTTTGAAGGGTAGAGGCCCAGTTATTGATGCATGCTCCAATTTCTTAATGAGAGCCATCACTCTGTGTGACAACAGCAGCACTACCAGCTGCACCAGTGGACTGGTGAACAGAACCATCGACGTAAATAATTTGTGAAAGATTGTTCTGTGTGACTAAGTTATCAATACAGCTTAAGGCATCATGTTTGGCTTCAAGACGAAGCTTTGGTTGTGATTTAAGAAGAGTTTTCGGGGGAAATGGAGGAATGGTAGTTTGGAATGGGGTGATATCCCATGGAGCAGGGAAATGTCTCTGTTGTCCAACTTGATATAGATCATGTAGCTGGTTCATGCGGAGGTCGGTTCCAGTTTTTTCGATCCATCTGGAAGGATGTTCACCAGTGCTGAGGAAAGTTTGGAGGGCTTCTGTGCAGGGGTTTGAATGGGCTAGCCTAAGCATATTGACCCCAATAAGGATATTTCTTTCAGTAACACGATCTCTAATGCTTGGAATATTAAGTTCTTTCCGCATATTTAAAATTTTGGCAGTACGAGGGCATCCTAGGATGATCCTCATTGCTTTGTTTTGCAGTTTTTCCAGCCCTCCAAGCTTCCAGTCAGACACGAGTGCAAGTAGTGGCGCCGCATAATCAACCAATGATCTAATATAAGCAAGATACATCATTTTCACAATTTTAACATTAGCACCATACCTGTTGGTAATCCCCCTTATGTGTGCTGGGAGGCAGTTGAACAGTCTCGGGCCCCTGACACTTATTGTATGGTCTCTTAACGTGCTAGTGACACCCCTGCTTTTCATTGGGGGGATGGTGCATCGTCTGCCAAGTCTTTTGCTTTCGTAGTGAGTGATTTTCGTGTGCAAGTTCAGTACTAGTCCCTCTAGGATTTTCCAGGTGTATATAATCATGTATCTCTCCCTCCTGCGTTCCAGGGAATACAGGTTTAGGAACCTCAAGTGATCCCAGTAATTGAGGTGTTTTATCTCCGTTATGCGCGCCGTGAAGGTTCTCTGTACATTTTCTAGGTCGGCAATTTCACCTGCCTTGAAAGGTGCTGTTAGTGTGCAGCAATATTCCAGCCTAGATAGAACAAGTGACCTGAAGAGTGTCATCATGGGCTTGGCCTCCCTAGTTTTGAAGGTTCTCATTATCCATCCTGTCATTTTTCTAGCAGATGTGATTGATACAATGTTATGGTCTTTGAAGGTGAGATCCTCCGACATAATCACTCCCAGGTCTTTGACGTTGGTGTTTGGCTCTATTTTGTGGCCAGAATTTATTTTGTACTCTGATGAAGATTTAATTTCCTCATGTTTACCATATCTGAGTAATTGAAATTTCTCATCGTTGAACTTCATATTGTTTTCTGCAGTCCACTGAAAGATTTGGTTGATGTCCGCCTGGAGCCTTGCAGTGTCTGCAATGGAAGACACTGTCATGCAGATTCGGGTGTCATCTGCAAAGGAAGACACGGTGCTGTGGCTGACATCCTTGTCTATGTCGGATATGAGGATGAGGAACAAGATGGGAGCGAGTACTGTGCCTTGTGGAACAGAGCTTTTCACCGTAGCTGCCTCGGACTTTACTCTGTTGACGACTACTCTCTGTGTTCTGTTAGTGAGGAAATTATAGATCCATCGACCGACTTTTCCTGTTATTCCTTTAGCACGCATTTTGTGCGCTATTACGCCATGGTCACACTTGTCGAAGGCTTTTGCAAAGTCTGTATATATTACATCTGCATTCTTTTTGTCTTCTAGTGCATTTAGGACCTTGTCGTAGTGATCCAATACTTGAGACAGACAGGAGCGACCTGTTCTAAACCCATGTTGCCCTGGGTTGTGTAACTGATGGGTTTCTAGATGGGTGGTGATCTTGCTTCTTAGGACCCTTTCAAAGATTTTTATGATACGGGATGTTAGTGCTATTGGTCTGTAGTTCTTTGCTGTTGCTTTACTGCCCCCTTTGTGGAGTGAGGCTATGTCTGTTGTTTTTAGTAACTGTGGGACAACCCCCGTGTCCATGCTCCCTCTCCATAGGATGGAAAAGGCTCGTGATAGGGGCTTCTTGCAGTTCTTGATGAACACAGAGTTCCATGAGTCTGGCCCTGGGGCAGAGTGCATGGGCATGTCATTTATCGCCTGTTCAAAGTCATCTGGCGTCAGGATAACATCGGATAGGCTTGTGTTAATCAAATTTTGTGGCTCTCTCATAAAAAATTCATTTTGATCTTCGACTCTCAGTCTGGTTAGCGGCTTGCTAAAAACTGAGTCATATTGGGACTTGAGTAGCTCACTCATTTCCTTGCTGTCATCTGTGTAGGACCCATCTTGTTTAAGTAGGGGCCCAATACTGGACGTTGTTCTCGATTTTGATTTGACATAGGAGAAGAAATACTTTGGGTTTCTTTCGATTTCATTTATGGCTTTTAGTTCTTCCCGCGATTCCTGACTCCTAAAGGATTCTTTTAGCTTAAGTTCGATGCTTGCTATTTCTCTGACCAGTGTCTCGCTACGCATTTCAGATATATTGACCTCTTTTAGCCGCTCTGTTATTCTTTTCCGTCGCCTGTAAAGGGAGCGCCTGTCTCTTTCTATTTTACATCTACTCCTCCTTTTTCTTAGAGGAATAAGTTTTGTGCATACATCGAGTGCCACCGAGTTAATCTGTTCTAGGCATAAGTTGGGGTCTGTGTTGCTTAGTATATCTTCCCAGCTTATATCGGTTAGGACTTGGTTTACTTGGTCCCACTTTATGTTTTTGTTATTGAAGTTGAATTTGGTGAATGCTCCCTCGTGACTAGTCTCATTTTGTCGGTCTGGGGCTCCACGCATACATGTCTGAACCTCAATTATGTTGTGATCTGAGTATATTGTTTTTGATATGGTGACATTTCTTATCAGATCATCATTGTTAGTGAAGATGAGGTCTAGTGTATTCTCCAGTCTAGTAGGCTCTATTATTTGCTGGTTTAAATTGAATTTTGTGCAGAGATTTAAAAGCTGGTGTGAGTGTGAGTTTTCATCAGAGCTGCCTCCTGGTGTTATTACTGCAACAATATTATTTGCTATATTCCTCCATTTTAGGTGCCTTAAGTTGAAATCCCCCAGGAGCAAGATGTTGGGTGCAGGAGCTGGAAGATTTTCCAGACAGTGGTCAATTTTTAACAGCTGTTCCTGTATACCTTGTACATGTACTTGTATACTTTGTGCATGTACTTGTATACCTTGTACATGTACTTGTATACCTTGTACATGTACTTGTATACCTTGTACATGTACTTGTATACATTGTACATGTACTTGTATACTTTGTACATGTACTTGTATACCTTGTACATGTTTACCTGGAGTTTACCTGGAGAGAGTTCCGGGGGTCAACGCCCCCGCGGCCCGGTCTGTGACCAGGCCTCCTGGTGGATCAGAGCCTGATCAACCAGGCTGTTGCTGCTGGCTGCACGCAAACCAACGTACGAGCCACAGCCCGGCTGATCAGGAACTGACTTTAGGTGCTTGTCCAGTGCCAGCTTGAAGACTGCCAGGGGTCTGTTGGTAATCCCCCTTATGTGTGCTGGGAGGCAGTTGAACTGTCTCGGGCCCCTGACACTTACTGTATGGTCTCTTAACGTGTTAGTGACACCCCTGCTTTTCATTGGGGGGATGGTGCATCGTCTGCCAAGTCTTTTGCTTTCGTAGTGAAAAAGTGTACTTGTATACCTTGTACATGTACTTGTATACCTTGTGCATTTATTTGTATACCTTGTACATGTACTTGTACACCTTGTACATGTGCTTGTATACCTTGTACATGTGCTTGTGTACCTTGTACATGTACGTGTATACCTTGTACATGTATACCTTGTACATGTATACCCTGTACATGTACTTGTATACCTTGTACATGTATACCCTGTACATGTACTTGTATACCTTGTACATGTATACCTTGTATATGTATACCTTGTACATGTACATGTATACCTTGTAAATGTACATGTATACCTTGTACATGTACATGTACACCTTGTACATGTACATGTATACCTTGTACATGCACATGTATACCTTGTACATGTACATGTATACCTTGTACATGTACACCTTGTACATGTATACCTTGTACATGTATACCTTGTACATGTACATGTATACCTTGTACATGTACATGTATACCTTGTACATGTACTTGTATACCTTTTACGTGTACTTGCATACCTTGTACATGTACTTGTATACCTTGTACATGTACTTGTATACCTTGTACATGTACTTGTATACATTGTACATGTACTTGTATACCTTGTACATGTACTTGTATACCTTGTACATGTACATGTATACCTTGTACATGTACATGTATACCTTGTACATGTACATGTATACCTTGTGCATGTACATGTATACCTTGTACATGTACATGTATACCTTGTACATGTATATGTATACCTTGTGGCCTGGTGGCTAAAGCTCCCGCTTCACACACGGAGGGCCCGGGTTCGATTCCCGGAGGGTGGAAACATTTCGACACGTTTCCTTACACCTGTTGTCCTGTTCATCTAGCAGCAAATAGGTATGGGTGTTAGTCGACTGGTGTGGGTCGCATCCTGGGGGACAAGATTAAGGACCCCAATGGAAATAAGTTAGACAGTCCTCGATGACGCACTGACTTTCTTGGGTTATCCTGGGTGGCTAACCCTCCGGGGATTAAAAATCCGAACGAAAACTTATCTTGTACATGTACTTGTATACCTTGTACATGTACTTGTATACCTTGTACATGTACTTGTACTTGTATACCTTGTACATGTACTTGTATACCTTGTACATGTACTTGTATACCTTGTACATGTACTTGTACATGTACTTGTATACCTTGTACATGTACTTGTACACCTTGTACATGTACTTGTATACCTTGTACATGTACTTGTATACCTTGTACATGTACTTGTATACCTTGTACATGTACTTGTATACCTTGTACATGTACTTGTATACCTTGTACATGTACTTGTATACCTTGTACATGTACTTGTATACCTTGTACATGTTCTTGTATACCTTGTACATGTACATGTACTTGTACAAGTACATGTACTTGTATACCTTGTACATGTACTTGTATACCTTGTACATGTACTTGTATACTTTGTTCACGATTTAGATTTTAGATTTTGCCACCGAAGTGGCTAGTTTATTGTGCACCCCATATCCATCCTGTGGACGGTAGCGCGAGAGCATGTTTACCTGGAGTTTACCTGGAGAGAGTTTCGGGGGTCAACGCCCCCGCGGCCCGGTCTGTGACCAGGCCTCTTGGTGGATCAGCGCCTGATCAACCAGGCTGTTGCTGCTGGCTGCACGCAAACCAACGTACGAGCCACAGCCCGGCTGATCAGGAACTGACTTTAGGTGCTTGTCCAGTGCCAGCTTGAAGACTGCCAGGGGTCTGTTGGTAATCCCCCTTATGTGTGCTGGGAGGCAGTTGAACAGTCTCGGGCCCCTGACACTTATTGTATGGTCTCTTAACGTGCTAGTGACACCCCTGCTTTTCATTGGGGGGATGTTGCATCGTCTGCCAAGTCTTTTGCTTTCGTAGTGAGTGATTTCCGTGTGCAAGTTCGGTACTAGTCCCTCTAGGATTTTCCAGGTGTATATAATCATGTATCTCTCCCTCCTGCGTTCCAGGTAATACAGGTTTAGAAACCTCAAGCGCTCTCAGTAATTGAGGTGTTTTATCTCCGTTATGCGCGCCGTGAAAGTTCTCTGTACATTTTCTAGGTCGGCAATTTCACCTGCCTTGAAAGGTGCTGTTAGAGTGCAGCAATATTCCAGCCTAGATAGAACAAGTGACCTGAAGAGTGTCATCATGGGCTTGGCCTCCCTAGTTTTGAAGGTTCTCATTATCCATCCTGTCATTTTTCTAGCTGATGCGATTGATACAATGTTATGGTCCTTGAAGGTGAGATCCTCCGACATAATCACTCCCAGGTCTTTGACGTTGGTGTTTGGCTCTATTTTGTGGCCAGAATTTGTTTTGTACTCTGATGAAGATTTAATTTCCTCATGTTTACCATATCTGAGTAATTGAAATTTCTCATCGTTGAACTTCATATTGTTTTCTGCAGCCCACTGAAAGATTTGGTTGATGTCCGCCTGGAGCTTTGCAGTGTCTGCAATGGAAGACACTGTCATGCAGATTCGGGTGTCATCTGCAAAGGAAGACACGGTGCTGTGGCTGACATCCTTGTCTATGTCGGATATGAGGATGAGGAACAAGATGGGAGCTAGTACTGTGCCTTGTGGAACAGAGCTTTTCACCGTAGCTGCCTCGGACTTTACTCTGTTGACGACTACTCTCTGTGTTCTGTTAGTGAGGAAATTATAGATCCATCGACCGACTTTTCCTGTTATTCCTTTAGCGCGCATTTTGTGCGCTATTACGCCATGGTCACACTTGTCGAAGGCTTTTGCAAAGTCTGTATATATTACATCTGCATTCTTTTTGTCTTCTAGTGCATTTAGGACCTTGTCGTAGTGATCCAGTAGTTGAGACAGACAGGAGCGACCTGTTCTAAACCCATGTTGCCCTGGGTTGTGTAACTGATGGGTTTCTAGATGGGTAGTGATCTTGCTTCTTAGGACCCTTTCAAAGATTTTTATGATATGGGATGTTAGTGCTATTGGTCTGTAGTTCTTTGCTGTTGCTTTACTGCCCCCTTTGTGGAGTGGGGCTATGTCTGTTGTTTTTAGTAACTGTGGGACGACCCCCGTGTCCATGCTCCCTCTCCATAGGATGGAAAAGGCTCGTGATAGGGGCTTCTTGCAGTTCATGATGAACACAGAGTTCCATGAGTCTGGCCCTGGGGCAGAGTGCATGGGCATGTCATTTATCGCCTGTTCGAAGTCATTTGGCGTCAGGATAACATCGGATAGGCTTGTGTTAATCAAATTTTGTGGCTCTCTCATAAAAAATTCATTTTGATCTTCGACTCTCAGTCTGGTTAGCGGCTTGCTAAAAACTGAGTCATATTGGGACTTGAGTAGCTCACTCATTTCCTTGCTGTCATCTGTGTAGGACCCATCTTGTTTAAGTAGGGGCCCAATACTGGACGTTGTTCTCGATTTTGATTTGGCATAGGAGAAGAAATACTTTGGGTTTCTTTCGATTTCATTTATAGCTTTTAGTTCTTCCCGCGATTCCTGACTCCTAAAGGATTCTTTTAGCTTAAGTTCGATGCTTGCTATTTCTCTGACCAGTGTCTCCCTACGCATTTCAGATATATTGACCTCTTTTAGCCGCTCTGTTATTCTTTTCCGTCGCCTGTAAAGGGAGCGCCTGTCTCTTTCTATTTTACATCTACTCCTCCTTTTTCTTAGAGGAATAAGCCTTGTGCATACATCGAGTGCCACCGAGTTAATCTGTTCTAGGCATAAGTTTGGGTCTGTGTTGCTTAGTATATCTTCCCAGCTTATATTGTGGATACACAAAACACCTAGGAACTAGGCCTCAAAGGGTTAACATGAATACATATGGATTTATATCTACATATCTATAGTTCACTTATCTGTTACATGCAAATTTAGGAAATTTGCTTAGTATATCTGGTATCTTATTTTCATTAATAAGATATCTTGACATGTCACATAGGTTATTATACTGTCTGTCTCTGTATTCCTCAATAAGTGGACAATTAAGCACATAGTGTTCAAGAGAGTGACCATATGCCTGATCACATAATTCACGTACTTGTAGAAATAAAGATATTATTGGCAGGAATAAGGCTAAGTTGTGGTATTTAACCCAGTAAGCAGCAGTTATTTATGGGGCTTCTGCTGGAGTATATTGTATCAGAGTTATAACCAACTGAACTGCAAACCCAACCTTTGTTATATTTGTGTATGTTTGTAGGAAATAAAAAGAATATTTTGATTTTTAGATTTATTTTGACGTGATGTACAAAGTCTAAGCATCTCTTCATTAACATCCAGCAAACCGCACATCCTGAAAGTATAGACATTCTCTTAATTAATTAAGCATACAGCGAAAATATATTACACCATTATAATTCCCTATGTACATAAATTTATAGACATAATTAGTCACATTATGACTGATTAGTAAGATAAAATAATAGATATAAATAATGTTGTGGTGGGTGTGGTTGTTTCTGGTGGATGTGAAGGAGCCGCCGCAGCCACAACACAAACATTATCTGGCTGTTTTAGTGTTTTAACATTATCTGGCTGTGTTAGTGTTTTAACATTATCTGGCTGTGTTAGTGAGTATTATAGCATTATCTGGCTGTTTTCGTGTTTTAACATTATCTGGCTGTTTTAGTGTTTTAACATTATCTGGCTGTGTTAGTGAGTATTATAGTATTATCTGGCTGTTTTAGTGTTTTAACATTATCTGGCTGGTTTAGTGTTTTAACATTATCTGGCTGGTTTAGTGAGTATTATAGCATTATCTGGCTGTTTTAGTGAGTATTATAGCATTATCTGGCTGTGTTAGTGAGTATTATAACATTATCTGGCTGGTTTAGTGAGTATTATAGCATTATCTGGCAGTTTTAGTGAGTATTATAGCATTATCTGGCTGTTTTAGTGAGTATTTTAACATTATCTGGCTGTTTTAGGAGTATTTTAACATTATCTGGCTGTTTTAGTGAGTATTTTAACATTATCTGGCTGTTTTAGGAGTATTTTAACATTATCTGGCTGTTTTAGTGAGTATTTTAACATTATCTGGCTGTTTTAGGAGTATTTTAACATTATCTGGCTGTTTTAGTGAGTATTTTAACATTATCTGGCTGTTTTAGGAGTATTTTAACATTATCTGGCTGTTTTAGGAGTATTTTAACATTATCTGGCTGTTTTAGGAGTATTTTAACATTATCTGGCTGTTTTAGGAGTATTTTAACATTATACATGAGCAGGAGGAGGAGTAGGAAGGTCAGATATACCTTAATAAGGGATAGTTTAAGGTATAACAACACTCAGTCCCTCACTTAATATATTCCCTGCACTACAATAATGTGCTTTATATGTAATATAATGATAAACACATGTGCAACACCTGAGGAAACTTTCAGCCACATGTGCAACACCTGAGGAAACTTTCAGCCACATGTGCAACACCTGAGGAAACTTTCAGCCACATGTGCAACACCTGAGGAAACTTTCAGCCACATGTGCAACACCTGAGGAAACTTTCAGCCACATGTGCAACACCTGAGGAAACTTTCAGCCACATGTGCAACACCTGAGGAAACTTTCAGCCACATGTGCAACAATGCAACACCTGAGGAAACTTTCAGTCACATGTGCAACACCTGAGGAAACTTTCAGCCACATATGCAACACCTGAGGAAACTTTCAGCCACATGTGCAACACCTGAGGAAACTTTCAGTCACATGTGCAGCACCTGAGGAAACTTTTAGCCACATGTGCAACACCTGAGGAAACTTTTAGCCACATGTGCAACACCTGAGGAAACTTTTAGCCACATGTGCAGCACATGAGGAAACTTTTAGCCACATGTGCAACACCTGAGGAAACTTTTAGCCACATGTGCAACACCTGAGGAAACTTTTAGCCACATGTGCAGCACCTGAGGAAACTTTTAGCCACATGTGCAACACCTGAGGAAACTTTTAGCCACATGTGCAACACCTGAGGAAACTTTTAGCCACATGTGCAGCACCTGAGGAAACTTTTAGCCACATGTGCAACACCTGAGGAAACTTTTAGCCACATGTGCAACACCTGAGGAAACTTTTAGCCACATGTGCAACACCTGAGGAAACTTTTAGCCACATGTGCAACACCTGAGGAAACTTTCAGTCACATGTGCAACACCTGAGGAAACTTTCAGTCACATGTGCAACACCTGAGGAAACTTTCAGTCACACACTGTCTTTATCAGTCTAATATAAATATTTTTATTTTTATTTATTTATTTATTTATTAACAATTTTAGCATACATACAGAGGTACAAAAAAATACAGTTAAGAGCAGCATGCCAAAGCCACTTATACTATGCATAGCATTACGGGCTGGCTTAAAATTAACTTAAGATTAACTAAGCAATGATGAAATCAGTGATAAAACATTATTGTAAACAGATAACAATAAAGCACAAGTGAGTATTACAAAGACAGGTCATATGGTTGCTTGCATTGTTGTACATTCAGTCATATGGAGGATTCTGTTAGGTAGTGTATTTAAAAAATAATAAAGTTAGATTCGGTTTTAGGTTTAACATTTATGTGATATAATTGTGAGAAACATTTAAGATATACAATTTATAAGGTTCAGTTATTCAGTATTTATTTGGTTTTGGGTGAGTAAGTGATCTTTGAGAAGAGACTTGAATTTATAAACAGGTAGTGTTTCTTTTATATTTACAGGTAATGAATTCCAGATTTTAGGGCCTTTTATGTGCATTGAGTTTTTGCATAGCGTGAGATGGACACGAGGAACATCAAAGAGTGATCTGTGTCTTGTGTTATGGTCATGTGTTCTGTTGAGGTTGGCAAGGAGATGTTTGAGGGGAGGGTTAATATCAGAGTTAAGTGTTCTATGTATGTAATAGGTACAGTAATAAGTATGGATGTTTTGTATGGTGAGTAGGTTGAGTGTTTTGAATATTGGTGGAGTGTGCTGCCTGTAGTGAGAATTTGTTATCATTCTAACTGCAGCCTTTTGTTGGGTAATTAGTGGTCTGAGATGGTTAATTGTTGTTGAGCCCCATGCACAAATTCCATAGGTGAGATAGGGGTAAATAAGAGAGTGATATAGGGCCAGGAGGGCTGACTGTGGAACATAGTACCGTATCTTCGATAGTATGCCTACAGTCTTGGAAATTTTCTTAGAAATTTGTTGTATATGTGTATGAAATTTGAGTCTATTATCAAGGTGGATTCCTAAGAATTTTCCCTCTGTTAGCTTTGTGATAGGTAATCCGTTTATCATTATGTTAAGAGGGACATCTGTAGCTCTGTTACCAAACTAAATGAAGTAGGTTTTGTCAATGTTTAGTGTAAGTTTTTTTAGTCCTCATCCAGGTAGATATTTTCTGTAATTCGGTATTTACAGTATTGGCTAGCGTGACTGGGCTCGGGTGAGAGAAGACGTATGTAGTGTCATCTGCAAATAGTGTGGGTTTGAGTAATTGCGAAGCATTTGGAAGGTCATTTATGTATAGGAGAAAGAGAAGAGGGCCAAGGACACTTCCCTGTGGGACACCAACTGTAATTGGTTGCGCAGAAGAGTTTGCCCCATTTGCGTACACATATTGGCTTCTGTTGCTGAGGTATGACTTGAGGTAGTTGAGGGAGTGCCCTCTTATACCATAGTGTGACAATTTTACGTGGAGCAAGTCATGGTCAACTGTATCAAAAGCTTTACGTAAGTCAATGAAGATCCCCAGTGGGACTTCTTTTTTCTCTATTGCAGTGTATATATGTTCTAGCATGTGTATAATAGCATCATTAGTATTTTTATTAGGCCTGAATCCAAATTGGCAGGGGTTGAGTATGTTTTGGGAGATAAGGTAGGAGTAGATTCGTTTATGAATTAATTTTTCGAAGATTTTTGAGAGAGGGTGTAAGTTGGATATTGGCCTATAGTTATTCAACTCTGTTTGGTCTCCTCCTTTGTGGATCGGGGTGACCCTTGCTATTTTGAGTACTGTAGGGAAGGTGGAGGATTCTATGGATTTGTTAAAGAGTGTTGCAATGATTGGTGATAGCACTTGTGACAGTTTTTTGTATATAAAGGGTGGTAAGGTATTTAAATCTCCTGCCTTGTTTTTTAGTGCATTGATAATAAGGGAGACTTCGTATGGGTTAATCGGAGCTAGGAATAGTGTGTTCGGGTAGTTGCCGGTGAGGTAGTCATTTGGTGGGGTATCTGAGCTTGGGATTTTATTGGCAAGGTTTTGTCCTATAGTGGAGAAGAAATCATTGAGTCTGTTTGCTGTTTCTGTTGGTGGGAGTTGGGGTTCATCTGATTTTGCTAATTTTATTTCGCTATTTCGTGATATCTTTTTTGTTCCCAGAATTTCTGATAGGGTTTTCCAGGTCTTTTTTATATCACCTCATAAGTTGGATAATCTGTTCTCATAATACAATTTTTTTGCCCTTCTTATCAGGCTGGTTAGGATTGACGAGTAACGTTTTGTTTGGTCTCTGGTTATGTGACCCATTCTGTACTGTTTTTCATATTGGTGTTTTGTATTTATGGATTTGAGAATGCTGGGTGTTAGCCAGGGACTGTTCAGTCTCTTAGCTGTCATCTGTTTAGTTTTTTTAGGGCAGTGCTTGTTATAGAGGTATTGGGTCTTTTTTAGAAAATTATTAATACATTCGTCAATATCTGTATAGATTTCTAGCTCAGTGTGCCAGTCAATGTTTGCTACTGCTGTTGTGAAGTTATTAATGGCTGCCTCATTGTGAAGTCTGAAGGTGACTTTAGTAGTGTCTTGGGGTAGTTTACCAAGAGTTGTTATGAGGAAAGTAGGGTAGTGGTCTGTGGTATTATCTGTAATTATGCCTGATTTTAAAGGGGATATGGTGTTGGTCCAGATGTGGTCAAGTAGGGAAACACTAGTCTCTGTAACTCTTGTAGGTTTTGTTACTGTTGGTAGTAACATACAGTTACTCATTGTGTTTGTGAATTCAGTAACATTAATATCAAGTATACAAATATGTGACAGAAAAGTTTTTGCGCTGCTGCTGCTGCTGCTGCTGACAAGCTTGCTGAAGCAACGCTGGCTGCTGCTGCTGCTGCTGCTGCTGCTGCTGGCTGCGCTGCTGCTTGCGCAGCTGACAGCGCAGCTGCTGCTGCTGACACGCTGCTGCTGCTGCTGCAGGCAGCTGCTGCTGCTGCTGCTGCTGTTGCTGCTGCTGCTGCTGCTGCTGCTGGCGCTGCTGTTGCTGCTGGCAGCAGCAACTTGCTGCTGCTGGCTGCTGCTGCTGCTGGCTGCTTGCTGCTGCTGCTGCTTGCTGCTGCTGCTGCTGGCTGGCAGGCGCAGCAAGCTGCTGCTGCTGACGCAGCGCGCTGCTGCTGCCGCTGCTGCTGCTGCTGCTAACAACAGCTTGCTGCTGCTGCTGCTGGCTGCAACGCTGCTGCTGCTGCGCTGCTGCTGCTGGCTGCTGCTGCTGCTGCTGCAGCGGCAGCAAGCTGCTGCGCGCTGCGCGCTGCGCAGCAGCTGCTGCTGCTGCTTACTACTGCTAACTACTACTACTAACTGCTACTCACTACTAATACTACTAACTAGTACTACTACTACTATACTACTACTACTAACTACTACTGACTACTAACAATTACTACTTCTAATTACTACTACTACTAACTAGTAACAAGTACTAACTACTGCTACTAACTACTACTACTAACTACTACTACTACTACTAAATATTACTTACTACTACTACTACTACTAACTACTACTATTACTACTAACTGCTACAAACTTCTAACAAGTAACTACTACAACTAACTACTACTACTAACTACTACTAACTACTACTACTAACTACTTACTACTACTACTACTGACTACTAGCTACTACCAACTACTACTACTAACTACGTACTACTAACTGTGGACGTATAAACACAAATGCAGTATAATGTGATCCTTTATTGACAACGTTTCACCCACACAGTGGGCTTTTTCAAGTCACACACGGATCTACCTGGGGTTGGAAGGTATGGGAGTATTTATAGTTCAGAATGTTGATACAGTAAACACACAGTTGAAATGCTCTCTAGACTAGATTATCTATCTATAGAGATTATTTACATTTAACCCCAACTCTGCTAGGGTGAGATTTACATTTGCAGAGTGTCATAAACGGATCACCTATCACAAAACTCACAGAGGGAAAATTCTTAGGAATCCACCTTGATAATAGACTCAAATTTCAAACACATATACAACAAATTTACAAAAAAATTTCCAAGACTGTAGGCATACTACTGAAGATACGGTGCTATGTTCCACAGTCAGCCCTCCCGGCCCTATATCACTCACTTATTTACCCCTATCCCACCTATGGAATTTGTGCATGGGGCTCAACAACAATAAACCATCTCAGACCACTAATTACCCAACAAAAGGCTGCAGTCAGAATGATAACAAATTCCCACTACAGACAGCACACTCCACCAATATTCAAAACTCTAAACCTACTCGCCATAGAAAACATCCATACTTATTACTGCACCAATTACATACATGGAACACTTAACTCTGATATAAACCCTCCCCTCAAACGTCTCCTAACCAACCTCAACAGAACACATGACCATAACACAAGGCACAGGTCACTCTTTGATGTTCCTCGTGTCCATCTCACGCTATGCAAAAACTCAATGCACATAAAAGGCCCTAAAATCTGGAATTCATTACCTGTGAATATAAAAGAAACACTGTCTGTTTATAAATTCAAGTCTCTTCTCAAAACTCACTTACTTACCCACAACTAAATAAATACTGAATAATTGTATCTCATAAATTGTATCTCATAAATGTTTCTCATTATTGTATCTCATAAATGTCATCCTGTGACCCAATCAAACTTTGTTACTATTTAACTTCATTACCTAACAGAATACTCCATTCTACTGATTACACAGCAACACAGTAAATGACCATATGACATGTCTTTGTAATACTCATTTGTACTAAATTGTTATCTGTTTACAATAATTTTTGTACCACTGAATATATCATTGCTTAGTTAATCTTAGGTTAATTTTAAGCCTGCCCATAATGCTCTGCATACAAGGGGTTTTGGCATGCTGCACTTTAAAAATTGTATTCCTTGTACTTTTCTGTATCATGTTCAAATTAATAATAAATAAATAAATAAATAAATAAATAAATAAATCTCTAGGGGATCAAATTCTGTTGCAACGGCTAACACATGCCATGGTTGAGGAGGAACTAAATTGGTATTTACAAATGAAACTTGAGGATTCCTCATTACTTGTCACGTACATAGGGAATAACGACACTCAGGTTGCTCATCTGTCTTATTAAAGGTAGCGGGTACTGAGTCAGGAGGCTTGTCAGAGTCTGTTGCATTTGTCTGGATGTTAGGATCCTCGTCATCATCGCATACTAACTTCATATGATCTAAATGCAATTCTTTATACTGACCAGTACTAATTTCTCGAAATTTATACTTATTGCCACTGACATGTTCAATTACACGATATGGACCAACAAACTTTTGATTGAGCTTAGGCATTGCAGATGTTTTACTAAAGTTAGTCAGCATAACTCTCGAACCTACTTTAATTTTGATTGGCTTTGCTCAAGTATTAGTAACTTGCACATTCTGCTGTTGATTTATGAAGTGTTTCTCAGATTCTTCTGAAGACACCTTGAGCTAAGCTGGTACGAGTCGCTATGAAATCATCAGGATTGTAATTTGGTTTCTGAACAGAATACAGTGGACCCCCGCATAACGATCACCTCCGAATGCGACCAATTATGTAAGTGTATTTATGTAAGTACGTTTGTACATGTATGTTTGGGGGTCTGAAATAGACTAATCTACTTCACAATATTCCTTATGGGAACAAATTCGGTCAGTACTGGCACCTGAACATACTTCTGGAGTGAAAAAATATCGTTAACCGGGGGTCCACTGTATAAGAACTCATATGGTAAGCACTTATCTACACCATACAATGCATAATTTGGAGTGTCATGTATAGAAGCATTGTAAACAGAATTTATGGCACATTGAACATCAGGTATAACTTCATACCAGGTTGCACTGTTGGGATTAATAGTGGTTCTCAACACATCGAGTACTTTCTTTTTAGTTCTTTCCACTAAACCATTACTGGCAGGATGATGAGGAACAATGGTCGATTTAGAGATCTTGTATAAAGTTCACAACTTTTCAAGAATCTCATTACAGAATTCACCTCCATTGTCTGTTGCTAGGGTCTTAGTATTTGTATGTCTGCAGATTATACATTCCTTACATGCTTTAGCTACTGTCTCAGCAGTCTTAGCTGCTATAGGAACTAACACACAATATCTGGTAGTGGTAATACTGGTAGTGGAAGCAGTGGTAGTGGTAATACTGGTAGTGGAAGTAGTAGTAGTGGTAATGCTGGTAGTGGAAGTAGTAGTGGTAGTGGCAATGCTGGTAGTGAAAGTAGTGATAGTGGTAATGCTGGTAGTGGAAGTAGTGGTAGTGGTAGTAGTAATGCTAGTAGTGGAAGTAGTGGTAGTGATAATGCTGGTAGTGGAAGTAATAGTGGTGGTAATGCTGGTAGTGGAAGTAGTAGCGGTGGTAATGCTGGTAGCGGAAGTAGTGGTAGTGATAATGCTGGTAGTGGAAGTAGTAGTGGTGGTAATGCTCGTAGTGGAAGTAGTAGCGGTGGTAATGCTGGTAGCGGAAGTAGTGGTAGTGATAATGCTGGTAGTGGAAGTAGTGGTAGTGATAATGCTGGTAGTGGAAGTAGTAGAGGTGGTAATGCTGGTAGTGGAAGTAGTAGCAGTGGTAATGCTGGTAGTGGAAGTAGTGGTAGTAGAAGTAATAGTGGTAGTAGCAGCAGCTGGGTCTTATGTCGCCTGGAAGTAGCAAGCGAAGACTCATATGAGGCTATTGGTAATTCCTCTTATGTATACTGGGAGGCAGTTGAACAATCTTGGGCCCCTGATACTTGTTGTGTTGTCTCAGTGTACTCGTGGCAACCCTGCTTTTCATAAGGGGATGTTGCACCGCCTGCCAAGTCTTTTGTTTTTGTATGGAGAACTAATGGGAGAACTGATGGAAATCAGTCACCAACTGAAGACATTGAGTCAGAAACTGCATAATTGATCCCACTTAACTGAAGGTCACTGAATCAGTTTGAAGCACAGTGGACCCTAGGTTATCGGCTGTTCCGGTTATCGGCCAATTCGGTTTTCGCCAGCTTTTTTAGCTGAAATTCTGTCCCGGTTATTGGCTGTTATTTCGGTTATCAGCCGTATTGGACACATCCACCTTCTGCTCTGCCGCGTTCATGAGTCAGTCTGCCTGTACTCACCTATTTGTGGTTGCAGGGGTCGAGTCATAGCTCCTGGCCCCGCCTCTTCGCTGATTGCTACTAGGTCCTCTCTCTCCCTGCCCCATGAGCTTTATCATACCTCGCCTTAAAACTATGTATGGTTCCCGCCTCCACTACGTCACTTTCTAGGCTATTCCACAGCTTGACTACTCTATGACTGAAGAAATACTTCCTAACATCCCTTTGATTCATCTGAGTCTTCAACTTCCAATTGTGACCTCTTGTGTCTGTGTCCCTTCTCTGGAACATCCCGTCTTTGTCCACCTTGTCTATTCCGTGCAGTATTTTATATGTCGTTATCATGTCTCCCCTGACCCTCCTGTCCTCCAGTGTTGTCAGGCCGATTTCCCTAAACCTTTCTTCGTAGGACAATCCCCGTAGCTCTGGGACTAGTCTTGTTGCAAACCTTTGCACTTTCTCTAATTTCTTGACGTGCTTGACTAGGTGTGGATTCCAAACTGGTGCTGCATACTCCAGTATGGGCCTGACGTAAATGGTATACAGAGTCTTGAACGAATCCTTACTGAGGTATCGGAACGCTATCTGTAGGTTTGCCAGGCGCCCGTATGCTGCAGCAGTTATCTGATTGATGTGTGCCTCAGGAGATATGCTCGGTGTTATACTCACCCCCAGATCTTTTTCCTTGAGTGAGGTTTGCAGTCTTTGGCCATCTAAACTATATTGTGTCTGCAGTCTTCTTTGCCCTTCCCCAATCTTCATGACTTTGCATTTGGCTGGGTTAAACTCAAGGAGCCAGTCGCTGGACCAGGCTTGTAGCCTATCCAGGTCTCTTTGTAGTCCTGCCTGGTCCTCATCCGACTTGATTCTTCTCATTAACTTCACATCATCTGCAAACAAGGACACTTCTGAGTCTATCCCTTCCGTTATGTCATTCACATATACCAAGAACAGCACAGGTCCTAGGACTTTCTCAAATCCCATCATCATTAATATTTTGTTGACTTGATTAAATAATCGAAGCTAAAATGTTTATCCTTTTTTCGAGGAATTTCTGTAATGAAAATGTTATAAATGAGCTTCCTATTTAACCACCATATGATAAAAACCTTAACCCCTGTGGAACCCCGCTTCTCACAGGCACCCACTCTGACACCTCGTCACGTACCATGACTCGTTGTTGCCTCCCTGTCAGGTATTCTCTGATCCATTGCAGTGTGTTTCCTGTTATGTGTGCCGGATCCTCTAGCTTTTGCAGTAACCTCTTGTGAGGAACTGTGTCGAAGGCCTTCTTGCAGTCCAAAAAAATGCAGTTGAGCCACCCCTCTCTCTCTTGTCTTACTTCTGTCACCTTGTCATAAAACTCCAATAGGTTTGTGACACAGGATTTTCCTTCCCTGAAACCATGCTGGTTGTCATTTATACAATTGTTTCTTTCCAGGTGCTCTACCACTCTCCTCCTGATGATCTTCTCCATGACCTTGCATACTATACACGTTAGTGATACAGGTCTGTAGTTTAGTGCCTCATGTCTGTCTCCCTTTTTAAAAATTGGGACTATATTTGCCATCTTCCATACCTCAGGGAGTTGCCCAGTTTCAATTGATGTGTTGAAGATCTTTGTTAATGGCACACACAGTATCTCTGCTCCCTCTTTAAGGACCCACGGAGGGATGTTGTCTGGTCCCACCGCCTTTGAGGTGTTAAGTTCGCATAGCAGCTTCTTCACCTCCTCCTTGGTTATATGTGCCTCATCCAGCACTTGCTGGTGTATCCCCCTGTTCTGATTTCCTGGAGTCCTACTGGTTTCCACTGTAAATACTTCTTTAAATCTCGTGTTGAGCTCTTGATATACCTCTCGGTCGTTTCTTGTGAACTCCCCATCACCCTTCCTCAGTCTGATTACCTGGTCCTTGACTGTTGTTTTCCTCCTGATGTGGCTATACAACAGCTTCGGGTCAGACTTGACTTTCGATGCTATGTCATTTTCATATTGTCGCTGAGCCTCCCTTCTTATCTGTGCATATTCGTTTCTGGCTCTTCGGCTAATCTCTTTATTTTCCTGAGTTCTCTGTCTTCTGTACCTTTTCCATTCTCTAGTACACCTAGTTTTTGCCTCCCTACACCTTTGGGTGAACCAAGGACTCGTTCTGTTATTCCCATTATTTCTGTTTCCCTTGGGAACAAACCTCTCCTCTGCTTCCTTGCATTTTGTTGCCACATAGTCCATCATTTCTTGTACTGGTTTTCCTGTCAGTTCCCTCTCCCACTGAATGTCTTGCAGGAAGTTCCTCATGCCTGAGTAGTTTCCCCTTTTGTAGTTTGGTTTTTCCCAACCTATTCCTGCTACTCTCTCCACTTGGAGCTCAACTATGTAGTCAAAGCACAGAACCACATGATCACTAGCTCCCAGGGGCCTTTCATACATGATATCCTCGATGTCCGAACTACTCAAGGTGAATACAAGGTCCAGTCTTGCTGGTTCTTCCTCTCCTCTCTCTCTGGTAGTGTCTCTAACATGTTGATGCATGAGATTTTCCAGCACCACATCCATCATCTTGGCTCTCCATGTTTTGGGACCCCCATGGGGCTCCAGGTTTTCCCAGTCAATCTCCTTGTGATTGAAATCACCCATAACTAGTAACTTTGCTTCCCCCATGTGTGCTCTCCTGGCCACCTCAGCTAGTGTGTCGACCATTGCTCTGTTGCTCTCATCGTATTCTTCTCTTGGCCTCCTGCAGTTCTGTGGTGGGTTGTACATTACTGCAATTATCACCTTATGTCCCTCAGACTGGATTGTTCCTACTAAGTAGTTCCTTTCGCCTGTGCCATCCATTCCTTCCATTTTCTCAAAACCCCACTGGTTTTTAATGAGCAGTGCAACTCCTCCTCCCCCTCTCCTCCCTCTGTCTTTCCTGAGGATTTGGTATCCGGATGGAAAGATTGTATCTGTTATTATTCTGGTGAGTTTTGTTTCTGTGAATGCTGTTATGTCTGGGGATGCCTCCTTGATTCTTTCATGCCACTCCTCATACTTATTTGTTATTCCATCTGCATTTGTATACCACACCTTCAACTTCTTTTCTAAGACTGGTCTGGGAGGTATATTGGGATTGGGGAAGTGGGAGACCTGATAAGGAACTATGGGTGGTTGCTGTGGGGGTGGAGTTTGTAATGCAGTGGGTGGGGGCATTGGATATGGCATGGGTGTTTTGATTTAGAGTGTTTGGTTGCACTGGGGTTGACCTGGTTGGGAGGCTTCTATAGGAAATTGTGAGGGAGGCTGTATTTGATCTTCTTCCTGTGTCTGGGATCTCCTGTCTGTCTCCTCCATCCTCTCTCTTTCCTTCTTTCGCCTTTGTACCATCTCTCTCAGTTTCTGCCTTTCTTCTTGTGTTCTGTTACGGTCAAGATACACCTGCCTGTATGCCGGCATGTCCGGCATACAGGAAGGCGAGTGAGGAAGCGTCTGTGCATTCATCCAAACATTTCGCTATAATCCATTGTTTTTTGTGGTAATTGATTGAGTGCAGCAGTGAAATAAGCAACCATGGGCCCAAAGAAAGTTCCTAGTAAATTTCTTTGGTAAAGAAAGTGTGTGTATATTGCTGAGATCGCTAACTTTGTGAGAGCGTAATTCCGTAAGTTTTCCATCAAATTTTGTACTTTTGGCATCATTACCATCAGGAAAAGATTCTCTATCATTTCATAAGAAAAATATTTTTTTTTTCGAATATTTTGCGACAGAGAGAGACTTCAGTTTTTGGGGTCTCGACAATGGGTTAATGGTAATTCTGAAGGTGCCGGCTGAGACAGTGGCTCTGGAGATTTCTGGCAGAAAGTTCAAGATTTTGGGCCCTTTTATGTACACTGAATTTTTACAGAGATTTAGCCAGACATGGGGTTTGCTACAGAGATTTTTGTGCCTGGTATTATGTCTATGGGTCATGTTGCACCTATCAAAAAAGTGCTTCAGTCGGGATTAATATTAGAATTCAATGTTCTGTAAATGTAGGATGCACAGTAGTAAGAGTGCATGTTTTGTATAGTGAGTAGATTTAGGTCTTTGAAAAGTAGGGGGGGGTTGTCTAACAGTGGACTGTGTGATCGTTCATACTGTGACTTTTTGATGAGTTGTTATTAGCTTAACGTGATTTGCTGTTGTTGATCCCCAGGCACAAATAGCATAAAAAAAACTTACCACGGGTGGGGTTTGAACCCGCAATCAGAGAGTCTCAAAACTCCAGACGGTCGCGTTAGCCACTGGCTAACACGATGGTCTGGGAGACTCTCTGACCACGGGTTCAAACCCCACCCGTGGTATGGTGGTATGGTTTGTTTGCAATCGTGTCATTACGATTTCGTGAGTCATGGAGACAAATAGCATAGGTGTGGTAAGGGTAGATCAGCAACTAGTATAATGTGAGTAGAGCAGATTGTGGTACATAATAATGTATCTTTAGAGAAGATACCAACTGTTTTGGATACTTTTTTTATGTGTTGGATATGGGTGTTGAATTTCAGGTTGCTGTCAAAGTGCAGACCCAGAAATTTTCCCTCATTATTTTTATCAATAAGAACATTGTTAATCATATTGTTTAGTTGAATATTACCTGTTCTGCTCCCAAACATAATGTAGAAGGTCTTGTCAGTGCTAAGTGTAAGGTTATTGTTTGTCATCCAGGTTGATATTTTTAAGAGCTCTTCATTAACAGTGTTGTTGAGTGATGCTGGATTTGGGTTGGAGATGACAAAAGTTGTGTTGTCAGCAAAGAGAATATGTCTAAGTTGTTGCAATTCGTAAGGAAACTCATTGATGTGTTAAAGGAAAAGTAGGGGGCCAGGAATGCTTCCCTGTGGAATGCCAGTAGAGAGATCCTGGAGATTTCTGGTAGAGATTTCCTGATTTTGATTACTTTTATGCACATTGAGTTGTAACAAAGATTAAGCTGGACATGGGGGAATGCCATAGAGCATAGAAATTTTTACCTATAGTATTATGACTGTAAGTTGTGTTGCAGCTATCAAGAAAGCATTTCAGGTCAGGATAGATTGATATTAGAGTTTATTGTTCTGTATATGTAGTATTCATAGTGGTATGAGTGAATGTTTTTTATACTAAGTAGGTTTAGGTCTTCGAAGACCGGGGGAGTGAGGGGAAACACCCTCATGAGTTTCTTTATCTACCTTACAATTTATTGCCAGAAAATTTGCCTTGTTCACTCTTTTCTCCCCAGTTCTGTTTGTTTACTAGTGAAAGGCTCTTCATTTAGATACAACCTGTTTATCTGCTGTTCCTCAGGTGTGGGATATATAACTTTTACAGGTTTTCCTTTCCCTTTGTGAATATATATATAATAATAATGATATGTTTAATTAAGACAGTCTTCCTACACTGCTGGCCAGGACATTTATATATTCTCTACATTGTTTGCAGAGTAACACGCGTCAGGATGGCACTTTCATCGGAGTTTGTTTCTCTGGTGGAGCAGGAGATCCCTGAGGGGCGGCAGTCACTTTCTGATTCTCATGCCAATCTGGAGAAAGTGGCTGCCTACTGTATTGAAAACTTTGCACGGGTAAGTCAACCATTACTTCTTTATATTTTGATTTTATGGTGACTCTGGTGTGATGATTTCCTCTTGGCAGTAGGTACTCTGATTTGTAGTCCTGATTGATAGATAAAACTACTACAGGAGGCCCTCCACATTCGCGAGGATTAAGGGATCAAGTACCTCACGAATCTTGAAAATTCACAAATGTTTAGTGTGCAAATATGATGTAGGGAAATATAATATACTGTACTGTAGTGCTCATGAATGTTTTTATGTGCAAACATATTGTAGGGAAATATAATAATAGCATTTACTTAGCCTAACAATACTGCTTCCTTAATGTATTGAACCACGAACAATCATAAAACACATGAAAACATAAACATAAAGCACATTTGTGAATGTTCGAAGGTCGTGAAAGTGGAGCTTGTGAAAGTGGAGGGCTAACTGTATTTACATTCCGAGACACTTGGTAATGTAAAAAATCTGAATTCTACCTTAGAGAGTTGTAGCTGTGAGTGAAGTACAAATTTCCTTTCACTACTATTTATGTTGAAGATTCTCTTCACATTATTAACTTCATAATTATAAATAACCCAAGATAATCTAAGGAAGCCAAGAAGTGTGGCTTATTTCCACTGTAGCATTTGTGCTGGAAAAGGCTGATATATGTGACAGTGGCAAATATTATTCTCCAAGAAATATAAATACGCCACATGTGTTACCAGCAGAATCATTGACACCACCAGTAACCCTGGCACCACCAGTAGTCCTGGCACCACCACTAGCCCTGGCACTACCAGTAACTGGCACCACCAGTAGTCCTGGCACCACCACTAGCCCTGGCACCACCAGTAACCCTGGCACCACCAGTAGTCCTGGCACCTCCACTAGCCCTGGCACCATCAGTAACCCTGGCACCACCAGTAGTCCTGGCACCACCACTAGCCCTGGCACCACCAGTAGCCCTGGCACCACCAGTAGCCCTGGCAACACCAGTAGCCCTGGCACCACCAGTAGCCCTGGCACCACCAGTAGCCCTGGCACCACCAGTAGCCCTGGCACCACCAGTAGCTCTGGCACCACCAGT
Organism: Cherax quadricarinatus; assembly: GCF_038502225.1. Lineage (NCBI taxonomy): Eukaryota > Metazoa > Arthropoda > Malacostraca > Decapoda > Parastacidae > Cherax > Cherax quadricarinatus. The sequence continues at coordinate 359,723 of NW_027195055.1, forward strand.
AGCCCTGGCTCCACTGGTAGCCCTGACATCACCAGTAGTCTTGACACCACCAGTAGCCCTGGCACCACCAATAGCCTTGGCACCACCAGTAGCCCTGGCACCACCAGTAGCCCTTGCACTGCCAATAGCCCTGGCACCACCAATAGCTCTGGCACCACCACTAGCCCTGGCACCACTGGCCTTGGCACCACTAGTAGCCCTGGCACCACCAATAGCTCTGACACCACCAGTAGCCCTGATACCACCAGTAGCCTTAGCACCACTGTTAGCCTTGGCACCTCTGGTAGCTCTGACACCACAAGTAGCCCTGGCACCACCAGTAGCCCTGGCACCACCAGTAGTCCTACCAACAAAGATACAGTATATTACTATAAATTGTGTGGTCTTGCCAATGTTCCTGTCCCCATGTTTCTAGGAATATTACAGATTGAAACAACTGTAATATCATAGTTCCATCTACACACATACTGTTGGAAGACAAAAACAATCATTAGAGATAAGACAAAACCTTTATTAGTATTTAAACAAGAGTGAATATTGAAACTGTATATACAGTGGACAACCACCTTTCACATAAGTTATGTTGCAGAAGAACAGAACTTTACCAGAAAGTACAATGTACAGAGTGAACAACTTATGGGAAAAATTAGGTTACATTGCATGCCACCCCAGAAAAGCTATCAGCTTTTCTATTAAAATTATAAACTAAGTATTGTACACTGATTTTAGAAGGCAGAAATATGTTATGGGCACATTAAAATATGTTATATAGCATGACATAGAATGAGGTAACCTAACATAACCTAATAAAGTCACTCAGTGTGAATGCACTTGCCTTAAATTCTGCTGCCTGTTGCATTATCCTTTCATTGTCCAGACCCCCATAATTATTGTTGCTCTCACAGTCCACTTATAAAAATAAATTACTTTTTCTTTGAAATGGTAGATAATCTTTTTCTGAAGGTAATGACGCCAAAAGTATGAAATTTGATGGAAAACGTATGGAATTCAGCAGGTGCAAAGTTAGTGGTCTTAGTGCAATTTATGCATTGGTGATTTTGCCCACTTCGAGTCCTATTTTAAGCCTGTTCCATTTTCCATTTGACCAAAATCTAGCTTTTTCACTAGTATGCCTTCTTTGAAGGCATATTAGTGAAAGCCACTAGTATGCTTAACTCTTAAATTGTCAAGCCATTGATCAACACACCTCAGATAGCACTCTGCACATTGATCAACACACCTCAGATAGCACTCTGCACATTGATCAACACACCTCAGATAGCACTCTGCACAGTGATCAACACATCTCAGATAGCACTCTGCACAGTGATCAACACATCTCAGATAGCACTCTGCACAGTGATCAACACATCTCAGATAGCACTCTGCACGTTGATCAACACACATCAGATAGCACTCTGCACAGTGATCAACACATCTCAGATAGCACTCTGCACATTGATCAACACATCTCAGATAGCACTCTGCACATGGATAACACACTATTTTTCCTGTGTTCAAATTTTGTGCCAGAGGCCTGATTAGCCTAGGCAGTAGAGAATGGGTCTGCACACTCAGTGTGTGCCATATTAAAAAGAAATCTGGGACCACATAGTACCTCGTGTGAACACCAGTTCAGTTGAATGGCAGCTAGAGCAAACAGCATGGCAAACCTCAGGGATTCACTAACTCCCGTCGTATTAGCACACACTTTTTCAAGGAAAGTGACGTTGACCCCGAGTTTAGTGGCTTTGAGGTGGATGTGGCTGCAAGTGATCAAGGAAATACTGAAAAGCTCGATGATAACCCAGATGTCCTTGTGCAACATTTGTTCCACATTCTTTCAATTTTGATGCCACTAGTAGTGGCATCCTGCCAGAATGTCCTATCACTCATGAGTCCCCAATCTCCCGTGACCTCCTTCCTTGCAACAGATTCGTGCTATTGCTTTGAATGTTGCAATTCTCAAACAGGAATACATTCAATAGAAATGACCTGGTATACAAAATCCAGGAAGTGCCTACTTTTATACCTTCAGGAACCTTGTTTTCAATGAGTCCTTGTTTCTGTTCAAGGACGCCTGTTGTTCAAGCAATATATTCAAGCAAATGTAATTGCTTTCTTATAAAACCCTTTGCTGTGTATGACTGGCCTGGTGTTCGATGTCAGTGTCTACATTGGGAGGAAGACACTGGATGATACCAGGAGAATGTTGGGCATTTCCAATGTTCTTGTTTGAAAAATGATGGAGCCATGCCTCTGCAAGGGCCATAAATTGTTCACAGACAACTGGTGTACAAGACTATGCCAACTGATTTGTTCCATGTGAATAATACTGATGGGTGTGGAACAGTGAGAACAAATAGAAAACATATACCAAGGTTCACTGGGGGCATTGCTGATGGTTTGCAATGTGGGTGCCACTGTGTCTGGCACAGTACTTCCAGTAGTTTCATATACTCAGCTTTTCTGAAAACATTGTGGGGACCTATAAATAATTTGTATATATTTGTAGACAATAGCATGTGTCCAAGGCAGGTGGACATGTTCACATGTCAGTGAGTAAATATGTCTGGCTGTTTGATTACTATTTCTGTACCTAATATTAGTGTCAGAACAACCAATGGCTATGAAATCACAAGATCTAATCTCAGATGTAAATATCAGAACACAAATCTATGTGAATTAAAAAAATAATGGAGCATCTAGTACCAAGTTTGCCAGTTTATATCTCTGTAAGTACTGACCCTAATTTTTTTTATTAAAACACTTAGAAAA